>NW_027186457.1:16253000-16282968 GCF_028583685.1 Petaurus breviceps papuanus | reverse complement strand
CTTCCTTCCTTCCTTCCTTCCTTCCTTCCTTCCTTCCTTCCTTCCTTTCTATCTCCAGTTTTCAGGACATTGTCTGGTATATATTAGGTGTTTAATAAATGTTAATTGCCTGACTGACCATTGAAACAAAATATTTTGTCTGATGATTATATTTTTATTATTTTTTATAGTTTTTGTACTTATTTGTTATTTATTTTGTGTTATACACTCTAAGTTCACAATTCTAGGAGTTGTGAACTTATAGAGAGAAAATGCTAACCAATAAATATTCAACTCATAGTTTTAAACAGTTGCTTGGGGGTATCAAGAGAAGTTATTTTCCAAGAGTCATACTTGGTCATTCTAAGTCCTATTGTCCACACATTGTTGTGATATCTCTTGGAGCTGCAAATTACAGAGAGAGGGGAGATTGGGAATGGACATACACTTTTATTGGTATTTTTCAGGGGATATGATCTAATTTCAAATTGGGAAAGCTCCCTTTAGCAAAGTACATCAATGTATTCTAGGGAATTTATAGAATTGGTTGGTGCATCAATAATGTGTAACTTTCCGGGGTTAGCCAGTCACTATCTCGAGATATTCCAGAGTATTATCCATTATGAACAGTTGTTTCTATTGATATATACAACTGCAAAGTCAATACTTTTCCTCTCATCTATGCATCATGGTTTTTCATCTGCTGTTTTGTATATGAAATTAATTACAAGACTGATCAAGTTTCTGTCACAAGGATGCTACTCTCACCCAGTCATGTCTTTGTAGAAGGAATAAATATGTCTTCATTGCTTTAAGGTCAATTTCAATCCATTTTGCACTGTTGCCTCTTATTTGGAAATTAATATATTTAGTTATCATTTGAATTCATTTTCCCATTAAAGTTACAGGAAATTACTATTTTATTTTTGTCTGTATCTCTAGAACCTGGCACAACATATAGTGAATGCTTAAAAAATGCTTATAAATTTAAAAATACCACCTTTTTCCCAACTTTTGTTAAAATTAGACAGCTCAGTAGTACAGCCTGTAACACAATCCTCCTCCAGAGGGGGAAAAAAACACCACAACATAAGGAAACATTAACACAGGTACATCAGGTACCCATAACTAGTTTGTTCTGTGACTACAATGAAATTTTTCTTGGCTTGCTATTTTCAAGGTCAACAAATTTGAAAAAAACATGTTTGACTGTATATGGAGGCTTGAATAAATATGATACCTCTAAGCAAAGTTCTTAAAGATGATTCATTCTAGTAAGGTACTTAGTAATGGATACAATCAGACATATAATCACTTGAATTTTAAATAAAAAATATACCTACTTCCTAGATGAGTAAGGATATTTTAATGTATTTTAGAGTAAGATAAAAATCTCTTGAAATCAAGCTCAACAATCTATTATCAGAGAAGCTCTCATCTGGGTAGAAGTTGGTACTGTTCACTGCTGTTTAATTCCCTACGGATTTTTTCTGTGAATATCAATTTCCAAAGAAAGTAGGTCAGTGTGGTCAGGAAAATTTCAGAGAAACAGAAAAATAGTAGTTTCTATTGATTAATTGAAAGGACCACTTTTTGCCTTGAGGGACATATAAGTCCCTTTACTTCCATGAGATATTCCCTGAGCTCAGTCCTTATGATGTAAGAAACATTTCTGACTATATAAAATTAAGTATTAATTACAGTAGTACTATGGATTGAGTTTAAAATTAATGGTATTTCTCCTGTGTATATTATTCATTCTTATTTCAAGGGATATGATCTTTAAATCCCTTTCTGCTCTGAATACGAGATTCTATTTTGTGATAAAGAATAAACATCTATAGTCTGCAAGCTTCTAGGAGATATCAGATTGTCAGGAAGAATCCTTAAGGGTTATGTTCATTGCTTCCCAGAAGAAAGTGATAGGAGTCTAGAAAGAAAGATAGCAGATCAAGTTATTATCCTAAGGGAACCATAAAAACGGAAACCTTCAGTGCAGTTCCCCAAAACTCTATGACATTTTGGAAATGCAATATCTGAAAATCTTCTAAATAATAAAGGGGTATCATTTGATACTACTTGATGGTTAGAAACAGTTTTATATTTGTGAGTCTTGTGTTGGAAACTACCCACTGAAGCAAAATGTCTAGGAACAATTTAATAACCTGTTATTTAATAACCTGTTTATTTAATAACCTGTTATTTTCCTGAAAATTCAACAAGATGCTTGGGTCAAAAATCCTTCCCTGGAAATTGGTGGAGCTCTTTTCCACTCTTTTGAACCTTTGGAAGTATGAGTTTAATAACTTTCAAGAAAGAAATAGTTAGCCTAATGTATAGACCTTTGAAACTGAAGGTGCTACAGTATTGGAGGACACATCTGTCCCCTACTATATCTCTTCTTTCCTTTAATTCTCAGACAATGTGTCTTCCAAATCATGTCAACAATTCCCCGGAAGATTCATGGATTCACTTCTTTTTTCCCTTTACTTCTCCCCCTACCAGGAACAGGTATAACTAGGTTAATCAAATTACATGTTCTTGGTTCTGGAAATGTTTTTAATAAGTAGAAATGAAAGGTACTAAAGCTATTTTCTCCACTTAGTGATTAAGGAAATGGAGACTTAGAGAAAGTTAATTGACTTGCTTAAGGAAACACAGCTTACACATAGTAAAGTTTGGAATTTGGGGCATTCCTTCTACTTCCATACATGCTATCCTTTCTTCTTCAGAGATTCTTAATTTGGGGCCCACCAACTTCTTTTTAAAATACATTTTGATGACTGAATTTTAATAGTGATCATTTCCTTTATAGTTTATGTATAGTATTATACAAATTAAAAAATAATTCTCTGAGAAGTCTTCATATGATTCATAGACTTTATCAGAATGCCAAATGGGGACATAACAAATAAACAAACCACAAAAAAAGATTAACAATCACTGCTCTATGCAAGGCTATCTCTCAGTTAAGCATCTAAGGGAGAATTAGGGAAGGGCCCCAGAAATCAGTCTACCTTTGCCATTCCACAATCACAGAAAATCAAAAATTCATATTTGAAAACTTATAACAACTCCAAGGTCATTTTCCAGCATGTCTCATATTCCACAGAAATGGAATACCCATTATAATTATTAGGAATACTACTCTTGAATTAGAAGTAACATGTAGCATTCCCTCTACCATCTGAAAAGTAAAGTGATTCAAAAAAAGTTATTTTTCTCTGCTATTTAGTATATTTGAGATATTGATTTTTGGATTGTCTAAATTTTTGGGTAAGTAAAATTACTACCTACTTAACCCCAGTTTATTTTATTTAATTTTTTAAAAATATTTGATTTTAAAACTTAGAATTCCAAATTCTTCCCCTTCCTCCCTTGTCACTCACCCTTACTGGGAAGGGAAACAATACAATATAGGTTGTACATGTGTAGCTATGCAAAACACCAGTTTCTTTTTGCAGTTATAATAAAATGCCATCCAAAACACATTTTAATTCAATTAACAGATATTGACTGAGGTTCAGCTAAGAGTGAATCATAAACAAGAACTATACCTTGCCTTTGTGAAGTTTATGATATAAGCAGATAAATAAATTGAGGGCACAGCTACCCTTAAAACCTTCACTTAATATTACCATCCCCAGAACTAAGTGTCTTATCCCTGTCAAATTCAATTTCCTAGAATAAAATATACATTTATTTCCTAGACTCATCTTCTCATAGCCCACCTACTTCTCATCTCTTGCAGTTTTGTTTCTCACTTCATCACCTCACTTAAACTACTCTTCTCAAAGTCACTAACTTTGAGGTCAACCTCTCTATAAGATTTGATATTACTGAGAATCACCCTCCTTCCAGGTACTCTTTACTTATCTCTTGCATCTCCTTCTGTTTCCTTTGTGGCTTGACAAATCTCTCTTCTGACTCTCTTCTTACGGGTATGGATACATACTTTTTTATGTCCCTGTATAGTATTATCCAATTCACATATAAGTCAGGATATCACCCCCTTGTTGCCATTGGTCCTCTTCAAGAACAAAGGCAGGGATGCCAATTTCTGTGTACCAAGATGGTGGAACAATCAGGAAATCACTACAACTCTTCCATGTTCACATTCACCTCCAAACAACCAAAAAATGGCACCACAGAACAAGTTCTAGAACAGCAGAACAAGTGAGAACTCTGGGTGACAAAATCTTTTAGCTCAAGAGACTTGGAAGATCTGTAGGAAGGGTCCATCTGACTCAGATGTAAGAGGAACACTTTCCAGGATAGGAGGCATCACAGTGGGCCAGTGGCAAGCTCCACCTCAAGTAAACTAGTAAGGAATCTTGAGCCAGAGTGTGGTGATACAGGCAAACCCCAACACTATGACCTTACATGTGCCTTGGTAAAGCCAGGGTAAACAGCAGATTCTAGCTCCAAGAACCACCATGTGCTTCAGTCTAGCCCCAGGGAAATAGGCATTTTCCAATGGCCTGACTTGCACATGCTTCAATGGAACTCAAGAAAAATGCAGAAACACCTCACTGGGCCTTATTACATGACAAATACCACCACTTGTACCCAAGCTCAGCAGCAAGTAAACTGCCAGACACTTCCATCCTGCAGCAGCACCAGCCACCACCTATCCCACACTCTCAGTATAGCATGAGACATGACGGTCCCCCAGGGGCTTCAGAGTAACATCAGCAAAGCACCAAGTAAACAACCAGTGCTTGAAGTTATTAGCACAAGAAACCTAAGACAGTACCCCTTGTACCCTTGGTGGAGAATATCATTTTTTTTTAAAATGGAAAAGACCAAAGAAATAAAAGATGAAGAAAGAACAACCAAAAACAATCTTATCATCGAAAGTTATTATGGTGACAGAGAAGACTAAGACACAAACTCAGAAGACAACAACAATCTCAAAACACCTATGGTCAAATCCCCAAAGAAAAATGAGAAGTGGTTTCAAGCCCAGAAATAGCTCATGACAGAGTTTTAAAAAAAATCATATAATAAAGGTAGAAGAAAAAATGTGAAAATAAATATTTATGCAAGAGAATTATGGGAGGAGGGAAAGGGTCAATACCTTGGAAAATTGCTTAAAAATTTGAATTGGTGAAAGGAAAAGGAGATACAAAAATCCACTGAAGAAAACAACTCATTAAAGAGTACAATTGGTCAAATAGAAAAAATCATACAAAAACAAATTGGGAAAAACACCACCTTAAAACTTAGAATCCAGCAAGCAGAAGCTAATTACTCTGTAAGACATCAAGAATCAATCAAACAAATTCAAAACAATGGGAAAAAAACAGAAGAAAATATAAAATACCTCAGAGGAAAAACAACTAAAGTGGAAAGTAGATGCAGGAGAGAAAATATCAGCATCAATAGACTATCTTAAAGCCATAATGAAGAGGAGGACCTGGACAGCATCTCTTAAGAAATTATCAAGGAAAATTGCCCTCTTTTTATGGAATCAGAGCGAAAAAGAGGTATTGAAAGAATCCACCAATGATCTCAGGAAATAGATCCCAAATGTAAAAAAAAACATCCACTGGAACATTATAGACAAATTTCAGAACTATCAAGTCAAGGAAATATGTACTGTCAGCAGCCAAAAAGAAATAATTCAAATATCGGAGATCATGGAGTCAGAGAGCATGGAATATGACATTCCAGAAATAAAAAAAGCCAGGACTAAAGCCAAGAGCCACTGACCCAGCATAATTAAGCTTAACATATCATATGGTCATTCAATAAAACAGGAGAATTTCAAGCTTTCATACAAAGACCACAAGAACTAAACTAAAAATTTGACCTCTAATATCAAGATACAAGAGAATTATAAAGAAGGAAAAAGGGGAAAATAAAATATAAAGCATTAAATAAAGCTAAACTATTTATAGGCCAATATGGGAAGATGAGACTTATAATTCTTAAAAAATTTATATCACTAATGGTAGATGTAGAAGGAATATACATACATAGAGGGTCTGGGCCACAAGGCGAATTAGAGGGAATGACATTAAAAAGTAAAGGATGAGAAAGGAGTACATTGGGAGCAGAAAGAATAGAGAGGTAGAATTGGGTAAATTATTTCACATTAAGAGGCACAAAAGACCTATTATAGTGATGAGGAAGATGGGATGCTTGGCAGGGAGCTTTGTCATCAGTTTTGACTGAAAAAAGAAATCATAAACACAATCAGTTGAAAATAGAAATCTATCCTACTCTGCAGGGAAGTATGAGGGGAGGAGATCAAATAAAGGGGGGAGAGGCAGTGGGACCTGACAGAAGGGAGGGCAGATTTGGGGAAGTGGTAGACAAAAGCAAAACATTGGAGAGGAGGAAAAGTGTGAAAGGAGAGAGAGAACAAAAAGGAGAAAGAATAAGATGAAGGGAAGTACACAAGTAGTAATTATAACTGTGGGTGTGAATGGGATGAACTCTCTCATAAAATAGAAAAGGCTAACAGATTGGATCAAAAATTATAATCTTACACAATAGTGTTTACAAGAAACACACCTGAAGCAGAGACACACACACAGAGTAAGGGTAGGGTCCTAGAGAAGAGTCTATTATTCTTCAATTTAAGGGTAAAAACAGGGGTAGCATGTTGAGTAAGTAGAATATTAGAAAAGTAAGATATGACCGATTTTTAGACACAGAGGATTATACTATAAGCAAAATAAAAGATCAAGGAATAGTCTACCTGTTAGATGTATGGGGAGGGGAAGACTTCATGACCAACAAAGAGATAGTGAGATTTACAAAATGTAAAATATATCATTTTAATCATATTAAAAATATTGCATAAAAGAAGCAATGGAACCAAGATTAGAAGGACAACAGAAATCTGGGAAAGAATCTTTACAGCAAGTGCATCTGATAAAGTCCTCATGTATCAAATATTTAGAGAGCTTAGTTAAAGTTAAAATAATACAAATAATTCTTCAATTGATAAGTAGTCAAATGAAAGGAATATGCAGAAAAGTTATCTCTAAGTATAAGAAGAAGAGCTCTAAATAACTTTTTTTAAAAGCAATTTGGGTTAAGTAACTTGCTCAAGGTTACACAGCCAGTTATTTCTGGGTGTGGTGCTGAGTATCTGAGCCCATGATTTGATCCCCAGGTCATCCCGACACTGGAGCCAGTGCTCTTACTTGCTGTGCTACCTGGCCGCCCCTCTAAATAACTTTTGATTAGATAAATGCAAATTAAAATATCTATGAGGTACAAACTAACTAATTCAATTGACTAATATAACTAAAAAGGAAAATGAGAAATTGCTGAAGAAGATGTGAGAAAATTGAGACACTAATGTACTCCTGATTTATATGTAAACTGATCCAACTATTGTGGAGAGCAATTTTGAACAATGCCCAAAGGACAACCAAACTGTGCATACCCTTTGATCCTGCAATAACACTACTAGGTCTGTATGCCAAAGATATCAGAAATAAAAAGATATCATAAAATATATCAAATATATCATAAAAAAGAAAAATGACCTGCATGTGCAAAAATATTTATAGCAGCCCTTTTTGTGGTGACAAAATATTGGAAAATTAGGGGGTGTCCATCATTTGGGGAATGACTGTGGTATATTAATGTAATAGAATACTATTTTACAAAAAGAAATGATGGAAACCATGTACAAACTGATGCAAAGTCAAGTGAGAACAGGGTAAAAAAAACACATTAATCACAGTATCAGTGTAGTGGAATGATAAACTATTAATGATTCAGGTCTTCTCAACAACAAAACAATCTAAAGTAGCTGTGTGACCTTGGGCAAGTCACTTAACCACAATTGCCCTCCAAAACGCAAAAACAAAAACAAAACAATCTAAGACAAATACGAAGGACTCACAAGAGAAAATGCTATCTATATGCAGATAAAGAATTGATGGACTCTGAATGTTGATCAAAGTATATTTTTAAATTACTTTATTCTTTCTTGCATTGGTTTTTTTTCATGTTTCTTTTTTCATAACTGATTAACATGGAAATACTTTACATGATAGCACATGTATAAACTATATCAAACTGCCTACAGTTTTCAAACTTGGGAAGGTGAAGGAGGGAGGGAGAAGTATTTGGAACTCAAAATCTTGTAAAAATGAATGCTGGACGTTTTCTTGTATTTTAACTGGGAAAAATAAAATATTATTAAAAAAAGAATGAAGGATAAACAAGAACAAAGTATCATCAACCTTATCAACCTCCTATCCATATGTAAACCCCAAAACTTTGTCCTATTCTCTTTTCTCCCCATATTCTCCGTGACTTCATCAGCTACAAAGACTTCAAGCATGAACTTTTTACAGATGATCTCCACATCTATATGTCTAGCCCCAATCTCTCTCCTAAAATACAGAGCAACATCTACAGCTCCCCATTTTTCATCTCTAACTGATGTTCCTACAGGCATCTTAAAGCCAAATGGATCAGTATAATATTCATTACTTTGTCCCCTAAAGCCCCACATTTTCTTTCCTCAACTGTAAAATGAAGATAATATCACCTTTTTCACAGTGTTGTTTTGAGGACCAAATGAGATTATATGTTTTGGGGTAAATGATGCTGAATTTGCTGCTAGATATATTAAATTTGAGATTTTGGTAGGACATCCAGGTGGAGAATTCAATAGGTACTTGGAAGAGCCTAATGTTCAGGAGAAAGGTATTTACTAGAAACAGACTTGGGCCTCTCAGTTTCAAATATTTCAAAATATCACTAGGTTAGGCCCTATTTGTGAAAACATTAATCAGTTTCAGTGAAGATATGTGAAACTTTTAATAAGACCCACACATGTCTTGCATAATCATGCTGAAGTTTGGGCCAAATTGCAGCTTCCTTTAGGTCAGGTCTAGGCCAAGAATAATGCCTACTGTGACTGAATTATGATTTGCAGTGGAAACTATGTGAAGTTGGGTGATATGTGTGATTTTGATCTAAAAACAGGAAAGAAGATTACTTGTTTGTTTTCCCTGAAAATGTCAACCTATGTTTAAAGTTAACAGGAAATGAAAGTATACTTTAACAATTACAATATGTATATGTACACAGATCTATTAAAACGATTGAAAATTAAGCTTGAAGTTTGTGAAATTAAAGGAAATGCCAGATGATATATAAAGAATAACATTAAAGAATGATAGAGGAATATATTGGGAGAAAGAAAAAGGATGAGATAGAATGGGATAAATTATCTCACATAAAAGAGGCAAGTAAAAGGTTTCACAATGGAGGGGAAGAGGGAAGAGGTGAGAGGGAATGAGTGAACCTTACTTTCACTGGAATTGTCTTAAGGAATATACACACTCAATTGGGTACCTTACCCTACAGGGAAGTAAGGGGGAGAAGAAATGGGTCAGAGAAGATAAAAAGGAGGGAAGTTTGGGGGAGGGGGCAGTCAGAAGAAAACCCTTTTGAAAAAGGACAAGACAAAGGAGAAAATACAATAAGTGGGGGGGGGGATAGGATGGAGGGAAATAGTCTTTCACGACATGAGTATTATGGAAGTGTTTTGCATAACTACACACATATAACCTATATTGAATTGTTTTACTTTCTCATGAGGGTGGGTGGTAAGGGAAGAGGGGAAAGAAATTATAACTCAAAGTTTTAAAAGCAAATGTTAAAAATTGTTTGTACATGCAATTGGGAAATAAGATATACAAGAGATGGGGTAAAGAAATCTATCTTGCCCTAAAAGAAAATAAGGGGGAAGGGGAGAGGGGGCATGATGGAAAGGAGGGCAGATTGGGGGAAGGAGTAATCAGAATGCCCAACATTGGGATGGGGGGAGATGAGTGATGGGGAGAAAACTTGGGACTCAAAATCTTTTGGAAATGAATGTTGAAAATTAAAAATAAATAAATTATTTTTTTAAAAAAGGCAATGCAAATTGTTGTTCAGGTTTTCATAATTTCACTCTTTCTGTTAACCTACTTTCTATTTTTTAAAAACTATAACCATTTCTTCACTTCTAGTCTATGCTGCATTTCTGCAAGTGCTTCTAATTTCTTCAATATTTCTAGAAAAAAAGAACTGATTCCTATATCTTTTCTCTAACTTTCCCAATTTAATTTATCATTATAGTCCCTAATCTTGCCCCATTCCTAACAACCTTACAATATTTTCAACCTAAAGGAGAGAGTGAAGATTGTGAATAGGAGGGAAGATCTTGCCTTACACACATCATTACTATGTCTACACACTGAGTTTTACATGGCATTACATTACAACATTGCAAGTTGTCAGGACAACACCAGGTTTATCTAAAATGAGAATAATTTGATGCTCTTACAATAGAACACAAAAAGCCTTGAATTTCTTTTCAAATATGGAATCTCCTTAAAATGGCTAATTCATGAGTTATATTTTAAGATTTTATTATTGGAAATCACAATGAGGCTTATACATCGATCAAGCTTTATATCCATTGGGGATAAATTAGCCTTTTTATGATAAAAAAAATTGGTGCTCTTAAAAGAAAAAGCTGCATGTACCTCTACAATTGTAAGAAAACCCTAAGGCATGGTTCCCCATCCTTTATGTACATTGGATGCCCAAATAGTCTTATGGCTGCTGTTTATAAGCCCTCTTATTAGTATTCCTACACTTTGCCCAAATCATTCCCTTTCTGACTCTTCAATTTCCTTTTTCCAGCTATTGTTCTCTGCAGTCAAATTCAAAACATCAACATGAGTAGAAAGAAGGTACAACAGTTTCTTAAGGACACATGGTGACTTATACCAGAAACTTGGATATTCAGAAATCTATTCTGATGGTAAATAGGTAAATAATGCATTTTGTTCAGAGGCAAAAAATTGGACAAAGAGGAACAAAGAGAAAAAATATATATATAGGCATTCCAAAAAATTAAATAAAATAGTGAGGCATGTTTAAAGAATTTCTGTTATAGTAATTATAAGCCCTAAATGTTGAAAGTCAGTTCACTACCTTGTGGATGATCATGTAGCCAAGACAAAAGGAAAATGACAATGATATCATTTCAAGAAGTCATAGAAATACTTTTATGAAAAGATGCAAACTGAAGTAAGCAGCAGCAGGTGAATAATTTCTCCTTAACATCAACGTTATGAAAATGAGCAATTTGAAGTGCTTGCATAAACTAATAAATGAAATGAACAAAAGCATAACAATTCATCCAATGTCTGCAATGCTAAAACAAAATAGAAGAGAACCATAGCAGTCCACCTCAGTGAGAATGAGTGCCTTTGAAGCTTTGTTACCCCTTACTCCATTCCAGGTCACAGATTGTGGACTGATTCAAAGCCAAGAGTGGTGTTTCAAGATAATGAGAAGCTGCATGCCCTACGTAGTAAGGAGAGAAAAGCAAGTTAAGACTCAAGAAGCAGAAAAGTGACTCAAACATCAGGAACAAAAGGAAGTCTCAGTCCTAATTTCTAATCTAGTGGGAACTCTATAGAGGAATAAACAGGTTAGGAATGTTATACCAAAGTGAACCCTACAATACTGTTACTCCATAAAAACAGAACATCACCTAGCTGGATGATAGTGAATCTAGAACGAATTTAATATCACTTACACCAAGAATTTGCAGAGATGACCATGAGGACATAAATCAAACTTTGATACTTTTTTTTAGCCCTGATTGCTTGCATGTTTCTAGCCTGAGCTGTCCCTAGGATCCTTTTGTCAAGAAAGCAGCATCAAGACCAGCCTGGACTTTCCCTCCTGAAGGGTGCAGAACTGAACCCTAATAGCAAGTATGAAGTCAAGAAGTATATTTTCTGATCAAACAAAAAATGATAGCACCATAAAATTATGATGGTGACAAGAATGATCAAGGAACAAATATAGTGACAGAGAATGACAAAAACAAGCAAAAACTCAAAGAAAACCACAAGTTTGACATGCTTATGAGAATTGCTTGAAAAAATGAATCGAGTTTAAAGAAAATTTCATTTTTAATAAAGAAAATGAGAATGCTAGAGATGAAAATGGAAAAAAGATAACAATGATGAAGAGAAAAATGGAAAGTGAATTAACAGTTTAACAGAAGTGGTGGAAAGCCTTGCCTAAATAATAAAATGCATGAAAAATAGAAATAGACTGGACTAGTTAGAATTAATGAAACTCTGAGACAAGAAACATGAAACCAATGTCAAAATCCAGGAAAAAATGAAAGAAAATGTAAGTTGTTTCAGTATAAATAATAATGGACCTAGAAAAGAGATTGAGGAGGAAAAAATAATAAGAATTAATAGACTGAATGCAATGACCAAAAATAGATTAATGACATCTCATAACATGAATCTTTGAAGAAAACTTTCCAGATCTTTTAGAACCTGAGGAGAAAGTGAAATAGGACTGTTCTGCTCCTGGAATTTCTTCTATAGTTCTTGGGCAGCAAAGACCATGTTGGCCCTTCATTGGCCCTTTCCAAAACCACACTGGGTCTTGAGATCAAACATAATTCTAGAGAACTAATAATGAAGCATGATAGTTATCAGTCATTCAGTCTGGGTGCAGAAAAGTAGATATTCTTCTGCATCCTGACCTTCTCCTTTAACTGTCCATCCCATCCCCACTCCAGCAGACATATTGTTCTCCTTATCCATACTTTTATGTATAAGAATCTTCTTTTAACTATTTCATTCCCAATAACATAAAAATGGTATACAGCAGCACCTTAAAGTGTCACTACTTCAAAGGTACTTTTATCTAATAAGAACTCCTTTGGGGGGAGGGGCTATTCATTGGAAACACTATTGGGTGGTGGGTAGGGGAAAGACAGGAAGAAAATTTGAAACTCAAAATCTTGTGGAAATGAATGCTGTAAACTAAAAATAAACATAAAATTTAATTAATTAAAAAAAGAAGTCCCTTCACAGAATTTCAGACCATATCAAGATAATTGGCATGAATAGTGAACTGTGAGGAAAGAACATATAGATATCAACCTGTCTTGTTTGCCCACATGCATGGCATGTTCCATCTTACCTGTGGGGCAGCCTATTTAGAGACAACCTAAATTATCATGCTATGGAAGAAAGCATGATAAAAAAATGCCACTTTGTGGATAAAAAAAAAACTTTTAACAATTATGTAAATATTTTCAATTAAATTATCTTTATATATAGAAGACAAGCAAATTGCCAAAAGTCAAGAGAAGTCAACAAACATTAAAGTACTTGTTGTGTGCCAGGCACTGTGCTATATCCTGAAGATACAAAAAAGGTAAAAATACAGTCATTATCAAGTAGTTTTATTTTAACACAGAACATAGCAAGAGAGTTTATCAGTATTCTTCATTTGGGGTTCATCAGTGCCCAAGTGATTGCCTCCAATGAAAAGACCTGAAAAGGGTCAATGTATGGATTTCAATGGATCTGTGACTTTTATTATTTCTTAATATTTTGATTACTGTTTTAATATAATTGTTTCTTTTGTAATATTATGAATTTCATTTGATGCATTTAAAATATTATTTTGGGAAAGGATTCACAGGAGTCACCAATCTTCCAGAGGGGCTTATGTCACAAAACTTTAAGAATTCCTGGGGGAGATAAAATCTGCTATGAGATGGCAAGCCATAAAAAAGTAAACAAACAAATTAATAAAAAAAAGAAGCTAAGGGAAAGGAAATTGCTTTCTGATATAGGTGCTTTCTTAGGTTCATTCTTAAAGTCAGAGAATCTAAGATGGTGAGGAGAAGAGGCAGAACATTCCGGATATGGTTATTGGACAAGGCAAAGAGGTTAGGAAATGAAGTGTCAATGTAGCTGAGTATAGATTGGGTTGGTACTAAAGTTGTAGGGTAGTCAGATGGTGCAGTGGCTATTTCAGTCAAGAAGGATTGAATTCAAATCCTGCCTCAGAAACTTACTTAGCTTTGTGACCTTGGACAAGTCACTTAACCTCTACTTATGTAAGCTTCTTCAGTAGTAAAATAAGGATAATAATAATATTTGCCACCTAGGTATTTGGGAGGATCAAATGAAATAATGTTGTCAACCATTTAGCATATAATAATTATTATAGAATAGTAAACTGGACAGATAAGTTCTATGTAAATAAGTGTTATTAATATTACTACTTTTAGGGGTGGCCAGGTAGCACAGCAAGTAAGATCACTGGCTCCAGTGTTGGGATGACCTGGGGATCAAATATGGGCTCAGATACTCAGCACCACACCCAGAAATAACTGGCCATGTAACCTTGAGCAAGTTACTTAACCCCGATTGCTTAAAAAAAATTACTACTTTTATAATTATTATTAGTAGTAGTGGATGTGTTTTTGTTGTTATTGTTACCAGCACTTTGTCTACTTCCTAATTCCAAGGCAAGGCTGTGGAATAAAAGGAAGATTTGCCCCAAGAAAGTCTCTCCCATTACCACTACCAGCCCCTAACCCATGGCTCACAGACCAATTGCTTTTGGATTTCAGCTAAGGTTGTGATTTGGGGTCTAGTAATCCCATGAAGGATGGAACGGCACCTGACCCTGACATGAAGTTCCAATCCAAGGTACAGACAGGAGCTAACTGTAGATAACTTTATCTATATTAAAGAAATGTGGATTAAAAGAATTCCAAAATAATATTCCAGGGAGAGAGGGGAACTACAAAATAATCACAATTAGATCTTAAGGGGAAAAAAAAAGAATGGATTAGCTATAAGGACTACACCAATGCATGGAAGAAATAAAGGAAGAAGTGAGGCAAGAGGGGGAAAAATGTGAAATTAAGATACTTGGAAAGAGAACAAATATATACTCACCCATAATCATATTTTAGTCATGCATTTTATCACACCATCTCACTGATATCTAATTTAGCTCTTCACATTGAACCCTCTACCTCCTCTTTTTGCTAATAAATATTTAGGACTGAGAATTTTGCTATTTGCCCCTTTCTTGGGTAAAGTGTTGAGCATTTCAAAGGCCATTTACTTCTAGTTCTTGATGATACTTTGTTAATTGACTACACTTGCCAGTTTTATTCTTTCATCATCAATTTTAAGCATCTCATTGAGCAGCATTGTAGTTAAAGTTGAGAAGGTCTAATTTCATATCTACTTTCAAATGCTTGCTAGCTGTGTGACCCTGTGAAAGTCATTTAACCCTTCCTAGCCCTAGAATATATGCATCTGAAAAAGTGTATGTGTGTATGTAAAAATACAACATATTTTGAATGATATAAGGCATAAAACCCTTTCCAAACTTTAAAATATGTAATTGTTAGCTCTTTATTTTTGTTCACTTCTTTCAGTCATGTCCTGCTCTTCATGACCCCATTTGTGGAGTGGTCCGCCACATTCATTTTTTAAAATTTTTTATTAATTTGTTTGTTTCCTTTTAGTTTACAGGATTCAATTCCACAATTCCTTGAGTTTCACATTTTGTTCCCCTCCCCCCCCCCATGGCGGCTTATAGTCAAGTATAGGATCTGTAAATACTTTCACATTATACATTAGTCAGGTTATAAGCATGGATTGTACCAGCTGGAATGAAAAATGGTAAAGAGGACATAAAACCAAATAAGAGAAGGAAAAAGATCAGGTATTTTGCTTCCACCTGGATATAAATTTAGTTCTTTCTAGCTCTTTCTCTGGATGCACATATTTCTCTCCATCCTGAGTCTTTTGGGATTGACTTATATCACTGCATTGCTGAGAAGAGTACAGTCTATCAAAGTTGGTCATCACACATACGTTGTGTCTGTAATTGTGTACAAATTTCTCCTGGTTCTACTCTTCTCACCCAGCATCAGTTCTTTTAAGCCTATCCAGATAAATATGAAGTCCATCTGCTCCTCGTTTCTTATAGCACAAGAGTATGCCATAACATGCATGTACCATAACTTGTTCAGCCATTCACCAATAGATGGGCACCCCCTTAATTTCCAATTCTTTGCTACCACAAAAAGAGATGCTATAAACGTTTTTGTACATATGGGTCTTTCTGGTCCACCACATTCTTACCTAGGTCATATTAGAGATGAGGAAACTGAGGCAAATAGGGTGAAGTTACTTGCATAGGGTCACATAGCTAGTAGTTATGTGAGGTTAGATTTGAACTCAATAAGATGAGTCTTCCTGACTTCAGTCCTAGCTCTCTATCCATGGTGCCACCTAGCTGACCCTAGCTATTATTATTGCAGCTAATTTAGAACATTTTTTATTAGTTTTGAAAGACATAGCAAAGACAGTCTGATCTGTCTTCTCTATGTTTACTACTCCCCCAGTTAGAGATATCTTTTCCCTGTAATGTAAATTGAAGTTCAGATATATTAAATCCATTCTCAGACATCTCCTTTTTTCCCATATGCCTCCCTTGCCTTGAGTGAGGCAATTAGGAGAAACAATAGGGAGACCTCAGCTTGTTTCCCTGTTATCTTCAACTTCTTGTGCCCTGTATTTTGCAAATTATTTTCAAGGAAATAGATACCTGTGGTGCTCCTGATCCATGTAAGAGCTGGAGCAGAGATAATGATTCTGCTGGTTGCTAGCATCTCACCAAGAACAGTCAGAATATTCAAAAATTAAATTATTATTATTATTCCTTACAATCTTATTCACTGATCATGGTTACAGGTTATCTGGGGGAAATGTAGACCAAATAAATCACTTATCCAGGTCCTTCCATACATTGTTCACAGGGAGTCTATGCAATGTACTGAGGTTTTTTCTAGAGATTTTTTTTTAATAGCAAAATTCTTGGTTGGCGGTATGAAATCTTTTTTAAGAGAACTATGAATAGGAATTAGGTGAGGAAAGAGAGGAGAGAATTGCCAAGTGAAAGATAACACATGAGAGGGGAAAGGAAGAGACAGAGAGACAAGGAGAGATAGATAAAGAGAGAAAGAGAGAGAGACAGAGAGAGAGAGACACAGAGAGAGAGACAGAGAGAGAGATAGAGAGAGAGAGATTAATTTGTTATTATTTTGTTAATATTAACTGGTCAAATTTACATGGACTCGATTTTTATACACATATTATGTAGATGGTACTATTCCATTTTTGAGATGAGGAAACTAAAGTTCAGAGAAATTAAGAAAATTGTTTCTCATCAAATAATTAGTAACTATGTGAGGAGGTGTAAACCTCAGCTCTCTTTTGACGCAAGGCCTAAAATGCTTTCCATGTTTCTCTTCTTATAAACTGGAAATAATAAGCAAAAAGGCTTGAGTGGGAGTGGCAGCAGCACAGTATATTTATAGATTTCCAAGGTGAATATTTTAGAGACTCTAAGAGATTTGGAGGCACATACTTAATTTCATTTGTTAACATATAGTACATTACTCTTTGTCCCACCCTTGCTTACTTTTATGATTTGCAGTCAATTGAAAAATCATATAACTGGTCACTGTAAAATAAATCGCTTTTTAGAATTTCCCTGCTTAATGATCTTCTCACTAGGAATACAATACTTTCAGAATCCTATTATTTAGGTTGTTTGATTTTGCCTCCAAGAAATATTAAAATTTGGGGCTTTCAGACTGCTTCACAGTCCAATTATTCAACAGCATCATGAAATGTCAGAGCTGAAGTGACAGGTTGACTGTTAAATACAAAATCTGTGATAACTAACATTAATCCAAATCAAGATTTAGAAAACTTTTTCATAAGTAAAAATAGAAACAATGGAATTTTCTGAGCACTGAAAAGATGACTAATTTAATTGGATTGTGTCCTATGGTGCAGGGATCTAAAAGGCCCCAGGCTCACATGGACTTAGTCTGTTCCCTATTTTGGATACAGATTTTAAAAAGAATTATTCTGACTTTTTTCCTGTATCTGGTGCTAATCCAGGAAAGTCTCTAAAATAAAATTTACTATCACTGGTGTCTAAATTTTGCCAAATGTGGGCAATAGGATTCCCACATGTGCATTTGTGAAACAGTATGGGGACTTAATGTGAAGTAGCATTTATTATACCCCACATAAAATGTCTAAGATGCCAAGGTTCATAGGAACAAAGATGAAATAATAAAATATTAAGAACTCAAAGAATTCATGAGTTCCCAATGGAAGGATAATCGGTTTTGTCTAGATGGTTAAGCCAATATTATGTCTTCCAAAGCGTCTTTCTGACTCTAGCTTCCTCAGAACTCATAGAAGCACCATTTGTTTTAGACTGGAACAAGAATGCACACCCTTTCGGGGGTCATTGAAAATGTATATTCTTTGACAGATCTATACTATTCGAGTAACTTACTGGCTTTGTTCTCAAGTAGGGAATGATGCAGGACATTGTAGGAACATCCTTTTTTTATTTTTTTGTTATGAAGGTGCCTAAACTTGGGAAAAAAACTCCCAAATTTGTGACTCTCTTTTTAACTCTAAAATCTAATGCCGCCCAGAAAATTTATTTCTTCTTGCCAGATTTCCTTATTATATTACATAAAGAAATTAAAATCCCTCCTATTCTTCACAAAGAGATGGGGGATAACAAATGATACTCTGTATCTTGCTTCTCCTCCATATATAAGCAGATGCCCATCATGTAATGTGCTTCTACAGTATCACCGTTAAGGTTGGGAAGTAGAGAGAGATCAATCTTCCACAAACACAAACTCCACTCTCACATTCAAAGAAGACACAAGAGAAAAGAGAAAATGTTCCATCAGAAAAGTGCCAGTGATAATTTCCACATCCCTCTTGGGATGTGTCCTTCAATTGCTTCCAAACAATAGCCTAATTATACAATTAGATTGATTGGGGAATTCCTCAGATTGATTCAAGTTTTCCAGGATCTATGTCTCTTTTGGTCAAAGAAAAACAAATGCATTAATATATTAAAAAGAGAATGGACTTTTATACACCCCAAGAAGGCATGTGAAAGATGTTTTCATCCCAGCTGGTACAATCCATCCTTATAACCTGACCATTGTATAATGTGAAAGTATCTACAGATCCTATACTTGATTATAAGACGCCATGGGGGGGGGAGGGGAGAGAGGGGGACAAAATGTGAAATTCAAGGAATTGTGGAATTGAATCCTGTAAACTAAAAGGAAACAAACAAATTAATAAATTAAAGAATTAAAAAAAAAAGTTGGAAGACAAAAAAAAAAATATATGAGCTGGTTTCATTTTGGTTTCATGAACTCTTTTTCCATGGATTCAAATAGGCCTTCAACAAAATGCCAATCTACCACCACTATGCCTTTGCAAAGGCTACCTCTCATATTCATAAAGTATATCTTATTCATCTCTGCCTCATTGAATCACTTACTACCTGACAAACACAAAACATAACTTTTACAACTTTACTTCATAATGAGTAAGACTGATAATTTTTTTTTCTTTTTTGGAGGGCAATTGGGGTTAATTAACTTGCCCAAGGTCACACAGCTAGTTTTTGTCTTAAGTGTCTGAGGTCGGATTTGAACTCAGGTCCTCCTGACTCCAGGGCCAGTGCTCTACTCACTGTGCCACCTAGCTGCCCAAGACTGGTAAATTCCTTAGCAAGTACCTGGCATGAAGAAGATCCAATATAAATGTTTATTTCCTTAACTTCTTTCCCTCCCGTGTACTCTGTGATCCAGCAGTGCTGGACTATTTGTGATTCCTTGAACTTGGAATACCATTTCCCATCTCCATGCATTTGCACTAGCATGTTCTCCATATCTGTAATGCTCTATCCACTCACCCGTGTCTTTTAGTTTTACTGTATTCCTTCAAGACAACTCAAATCAGTCCTACCACAAGGGACCTTTCCCAGGCCCTTCCAGATACTAAGACCCTCCCTTTCAATATTGATTTCTTGTTCTCTCTGTATGTATCTTTTATGTACCTAGATTTATATTTGTAATCCACTAGTATATAAACTCCTTGAGAACCAAAACAATTATTCCCCAATTTTTAGTGCTTAATATAATTTCTGTAGTAGTAGCATCTTAGTAAATACTTAGTGACAGACTGAATGACAGAAAGTAGAAAGTATTCTAGGGAGGCTCAGAGTAGAAAGAGATGTTATAGAACTGGGTTAATTAGGAAAATATTCATGAAGAGGGTTGACATAGAAGCAGTATCCTTCATATCTATCCCAGGCAACCTAGACTAACTTTCCCTTTAACAAGTATGAAAACTATACTTGAGACTTAGTTGGTTCAGGGTCTTAGGCTCAAACAACTGATAAAACTTTGTAGTGGCAAAACATTCAGGATATAAAGAGTCATGAGCTCCAAATCCAAATTTATAACTAGAAGATGAGAGGATGACGCAAGGGCAGGGAAGGTACAGCCAACCATATCATTGCTATCTCTTTGCTGATTACCCTTTACCTGCTATAGCTTAGTAGGACTCCTTTGGTTCGCTATGTTTTGTTCTTTCTCAGAGGACCATGACATCAGGGAAGTGATCCCATGACTTACAAAAGAACTGGATTTAAGTGACTGAGGGCTATGCAAAGTCAACAGTCTCAATCTCTCATCTCAGAAAGATGCCGAGATAGAGGTCAGGAAGACTGCACATGGTACTGGATGTAGTAGGAGACTGCTAAGGTCTCTTCCAGGCCTCCTTTTGATGGAGACAATGCCCATTCAACGATGAACTAGATGTTCTGTGAGAGTTTCTTTTCATTCTCCAGTCTCAAACCTGACATTCCAGACTGGACTAAACCATGTCTGGCTTCCTGAAGTGAGGAATCTGAAGCGGAGTCTTGAAAATTAAGGAGGATTTTCATTGGTGAAAATGAGGAAAAAGAAAAGTTTAGAGTTTATTTAGGGTTGTCAAACAAACCAAGCTTAATGCATTTTCTCTCTTCCCTGAAATAAAGGTTCCTCTCCTGAATCCCTATTTCTGTTGTTGTTTGCCAAACCATTGAGGAAAAAAATATTGCCTCTTCTTTAACTCCTTCTTCTCTACCCCTGGTACTACATCCCTTACCAAATACTGTGCAATTTAAACTCCAAAACATATTTTTTTCAAAATCCTTGACTTGAAGCAAAGTCAAATCAGTGGAGTAAAGGCAAGGTCTTGCCTGAATTGTACTGCAAACCCCTCCAAATACCTTTAAAATGATTCTAAACAAATTCTTGAGCAGCAGAACCCGAAAAAAGACAGAGTGAAACAAATTTCCAGTTCAGGACATTTTGGAAGGTCAGCAGGAAATGTCTGTTGCACCTGGGTGGGAAAGGAGTACAATCCAGCAGAGGCCACACCAGCATAGACTGTGACCCAACAAACCCCGAGCAGGTCTTGGGGAGACAATCGTTGGCAGTCGTGGCACTTTCCAGACCTCTCAAACTACAGATTCCAAACACAACTTAGCAGGAAAGATCTGTCTCACCTGGGTGGGAGTGGAGCCTAATTCATTTCAGGCCAAAACAGCATAGCCTTGGCCCCATCGAACAAGGAGCAGGCCTTGGGAGTTACTCAATCAGCAGCAACAGTTGCAGGGTCTGCACCTGCTTCAGGCTGCTTCCTGAGTTCTGCACACACAGCCAATAGAAGAGTCAAGTAACTGGTCAGAAGGAGATTAAAAGGGTCTTTCTACTAGTACTGAGGCATGTCTCTGTTGCTTTGCCCATACGTGGATCTGGGTCACAGTCCTGGGTGGTGGTGTGGGGTGAGGAGAAGCCCTAGCATAGCAGAGTTTATGGCCACAGTGGCGGGGAGGACCCTATTCACAGTTCCAGGGCAGAAGAGTGGTTGTGGTCGCTCACAGACCAGAGCACAGGCCAGGGGAATAGAAAACATTTCTCCTTCGATCATACTACTTTGGAAGAACTGAAAATTTACAGGTCCCTAGAAGTATCTCTGAAAACAGCTGTACAAAACCCCTGAAGCTGGGGACAGTGTGCCAACCCCACGGGAAGCAGAGCCCTACTTTACCAAACAGTTAAAAATCAAGTAATAGAGTAGGAAAATGAACAAACAACTGAAAAAAAACCTCAAAAAATACCCCTCAAAGTATTGAAAGTTACAATGGTGACAAGGAAGATCATAACAAACACTCACAAAAATCCAAAAACGTCAAAGCTCCTACATCCAAAGCCTCTAAGAAAAAAATATGAATTGGTCTCAGGCGATGGAAGAATTCAAAAAGGATTTTGAAAATCAAGTAAGAGAGATAAAGGGAAAATTGGAAAGAGAAAAAAGGTAATGCAGGAAAATCATGAAAAAGAAGTCAGTACCTTGGTAAAAGAGACAAAAAATAGTGAAGAAAAAATACCTTTAAAAACAGACTAGATCGGGTGGCTAGGTGGTGCAGTGAATAGAACACTCATCCTGGAGTCGGGAGAATCTGAGTTCAAACCCAGCCTCAGACACTTAACACAAAACTAGCCATGTTGCCTTGGGCAAGTCACTTAACCCCCATCACCTTAACTCCCCCTCTCCAAAAAGCAAAGAAAAAGACTAGATTAAATGGCAAAAGAGATCCAAAAAGCCAATGAAGAAAAGAATGCCTTAAAAAGCAGAATTGACCAAATGAAAAAGAAGGTCCAAAAGTTCATTGCAATCACCCCTAATATTGACTAGAGCAATGATTATTTTACTGGTGACATTGTATGTCTTGTTATAAACAACTTAACTACATATGTACTGTAGACCTCTAAATTAATATAAACATAAAGTCCATAATGCCAAAAAATGAAAAGTTATATGGACTGAATATGTAATTTCATTGATATAAGGAATTCCCAGATGATGAGACATCCTTTCCCAATGAAGAGTTATCTTTGGGACTGAAAGATGAAGAGAATTGTTCCTTGTAAGTGTCTCAAGTGAGATTAATTATAAAACTCTCATTTTAAGTCATTAAACAGGTATACAAATAACAGTTCAATAAAATATCTTATTAGAATGAAATGTCAAATTCATTTGAACTAAAAATTGAAACTGTATCAAAGGATGGTTCAATCTGCATTTGGTTAGGGGAATATTCCCATGGTCTAGTTTTGAGTGTAATAGATACAGAAAATGCAGACATTCAATTCTGCTTGCTATTGGATGACTTATATTTCTTTGAAATAAGGGGAAAAAAACAGATGTAACCCATGGTTAAATAAAACGTTACAGATTTTTTTTTTATTAGTGTTCACAATTGTGCTTTGAAGATCCATTCAGCAACACATTGAGGATAGAGGGCTGTACCTATTATGTGGAAAATCTGAATTCACATTCCAGTTCAGTCCCTCACTTGCCATGTGACCACTGGACCAGTCTGTTAACTTCTCTGAGGTAAGGTTTTCTCAGTAATAGAGAGAGTAATACAAGTTGTAATTATTCCATAGGGTTGATATAATGTTTAAAGTATTTAAGATTTACAAAGTATTTTGCAAATTTCATGTTATTCAAATGTCAGTAATTTTCTAATTTGAGTAATTAAAATATACTTAGCTAACAATCATGAATGATAGCACAAAATTTTCTTATTTTCTTTAACTAGCAATGAAAAATATATAAATGAATTATATCAGCTTACTGAATGCTATAGGAGTAAAAGTAATTAAGCAATAAATGTTACTTTAGCAATAAGTATCAAAACCTCAGAAATGTTCTAGGAAATAATGACTCAAAGACAAAAGTTGATAATCAGAACTTCAACCTATGACCATAAACCCTGGCTTCTCATTAATCCCCAGGGGATGAAGTGAGTTGTAAACTGGAGAACTTCACATTGAAGGCAAAATCTCCAAGGCCATTTTTGTAACAAAAACTTGTTCTGTGTTCTATACCTTAGTCTGCCTGGTTTCTATGAACTCCAGAGAGTGAGTTCAATTATCAATTAATGTGAAGAAGACCTTTTTTAATGAACACAATAACAGAGGATCACTTTTAACTCATTTCCTCATTATAGAGCATCCCAACCTCTTGGAGGTTTGGAGATCAGGAGACTTCCAAATTTTGAAAGTGACCAAATGTTTGCTCCATTCCTTCAGGGAAAGAGTAATGACACAGTGAAAATAGCATTAGCCCTGGAGTCAGAGAACATGAGTTCAGATCTTATTTCTTATATGTAATGCCAATGGAATTTTGGGAAAGTTACTTCCTTCTCACCCCCTGTGCCTTCATTTTCTCATATCTAAAATGAAGCAATTATAACAAGATGGTCTCTAAGGCCAATTTTCCCTCTAGATCTATGATCTAATATTCAGTTGACCCAGGACTATACTTCTCCTAGCTCCAGTGAAAAATTGTTTTTTTTTTCCAGTGTTCATCTCACTGTGATACTATTTAATGAATTGACGTCCTTGGTTTCTCAGCTCTCGGGTTGATGATGGGCTAGGTGAAAATATTTACTTTTAGGACCACCCTGAAGAGGGAGAAGAGCTGTCTCTGACCACCTGTTGTCTCTGAATGCTCTACCACCATCACCAAGGGGTTCCCATATGAGCAATAGGGACTGGTGGAAAGTGTAGCTTAAATCAGGAGAAAAAAGACTAAAGAATCATGAAAGGAAGAATTAGGTAGGACACAGAGAAACTGGTGATTTCAGGAGTTTCACAGACAACTGCAGATGCATGGTCTTGCCAGTGACACAAATTGAAAGGATGAATCCAGTTATTCCATAATATTTATATTTTTCAGATTCAAAGATTATACCAATATGGAGGAGACTCCATGGTTTGGATTCTCTCCATTCATGCACATCTTGAAAACATAACTTTAAATATTTGCCTATAGTCACACATCTCTTACTTGCGAAAAAATAAATCAATTCAATTTTTATTCAGAAAACATTTTTCTTCATTTATTCCCTCCAATAATGCTACGTTAGAATTAGAGTAGATCGTCTTGGACTTCTAAGCTGTCATTTCAACATAGTATAACTTTATAGTTCATCTCTAACATGATCAGAATCAAAATAATGAAAAAAAATATTATGTGTAAAGGACTGTGCTGAGTATCAGGAGTACAAAAATAATAAGATACACTCTTCTCTCAGGGAAGTCATCTTCTAACAGATATGTTAGGTCAAAACCTGGTCTTTGACTCAGAAAGTTGTAAGTTCAAATTGTTCTTTGGGGGGTCACTAGCCTTGTGACCCATGGCACATCACTTAATATCTCCCAGATTGTTTCCTTATACAAAAAATGAAGGTAGTACTAACTTCTAACTCATAGATATATTATAATTCAGTAAAATGCTATATCTAAAATGCTATTTATGTGTTGGCTGTTATTAATTATAATGAAAGAATCCATAATAATCATCAATAGAAATGTTATTAAAATGGGAAATAATATGAAGGAAAGAAACATAGGGGAGGTTTCAGCAGCAAGTCAAGTGATGTGGTCCTTATAATGTAAGACAAAGTAGGTATTTATATATCTTTATTAGCTGTCACTTATAGTAATAAAAATGTATTCATTTTCTGAGTTGAACCATTTGACAGTGCCAAGGTGTTTGGTGGGACAATTTTTCTGGGGGGGGGGATGCCAAGAGAGTGCCTTCAGTAACTGTGGCTGCTGAAGAAGTAATTGATGGAACTCCCACATAGGCAGATGACAGATCACATCTCGATGAGCTGCTCCTTCGTATTATTGCTCTGGGGTCCTGTTTGAAAGCAGGGTTAGTAGTCTCAGAGTAGGATGCTGATGTTTCTAGGGTGCTAAGTGTCTCTTTCCATCAGATAATAAGCTACTGCCAATTAGAGGATGTTTCTGGACAATAAATAGACTCTTGGGGTGCCTTAGGTCTGGAATTGAGTTCACATGAAGTGGGCACATTTGAATGAAATGGCAGACAGAAGGGGTTGAAGGACAGTTGGGGAAGGCATTAAAGACATGGTCCACATGGAATAAGCAAGAAAAAAACCAAAGACTCTGGGTGAAAGTGAATGTGAATAGCCATTAGCTTGACTATAAGAGTCATAGTGAAAGTAAGAAGAAAGCACAAATTGCAGCCTAGTCATGGTTTAATGATTCCCAAGAGGTTTCAGACACTCTAGGGCAAAAGAACTCTAACCTGCCATGGCTGAAACTGGAAGGATAGAAACTCAAGAGGCATTATTTCCTAACCTAAGCTTTCCGGCTTGTCTGTGCCATTGAGTTTAAGCTGATAGTTCTTCTCTGGCAGAAAGATTCAAAAGGAATGTAATTATTACTCTTCTGCAGGCCTGAGAGATGGCATCCATTTTGAGCATGGGTACAGAGAAACATTCCCTACCTGCTTCATTTCCAATTATATACCTTATGACTGTTTTAATTAGATTTTCTGAGCTTCTAAGATTCAAGTATCCTTTTTTTTATGGTTTGGCAGAGAGATATGTTGGTAGAGACTCAGGCCAATGTTTTGTTTGGTTGAAGATGCAAAACAATACATTAACCCACAGAAATTCTGAGGGCTTCAGAGCCTGTGGGGACCAAGGATTACACCATTCAAAAAAGATCACTTACTGGGTTTTATCTTGTTTTTCTCATTTTATTGGAGAGCCTAAAACAAAATTACTTTTTGCCTGGCCTTGGAGAAAGTGGTTATTTCATAGAAATGTGTGATCAGAAAACTAAATTATAATGGGAATATAAAAATTTGTATATAAATGAATAGGAACTGCTCCTAGCATTTCCTTGGTAGAGAGAACTCCCAGGTAAGGAAATTCTCTCTCTCAATGCAGGTTGGCAACTTCTCTGCAACTTAGTCTATGAGAGTTGCCTAGGGTATTGAGATGCTAAGTGACTTTCCTAGTGTAGTATAGTAATTATGTGTTAGAAGTAGGGCTTGAATCCAGATATTCCTAGCTTCAAGGCAGGCTCTCTATCCACTATGCCATAGTGCCTCTATTAAAATATATACTTCTATCCTTTCTCGTTCAGCCTGCCAAGATACCAAAAGGGAAGCTTCATTTATCAATAAGGGTCATAGGTTTCCTATTTCCACCTTCCTTATTTCATTACTCCCAACTCAAATTCAGGGTCTAAAGGAATAAATTCAGGTTGTGGTCATGTCTAGGATCCTTCTTCTACATCCCAAAGAATAAAGTAAAGGAAATACTAAATTTGGAATATGAATCAGGCATACAGCAGGTCCTTTTATTTCTAAATGGAAACATAGCCACAGAGAGCACAGAGCAATGGAACCTAATTCAATAAACTAATTACTATTAGAACAGTTAGCTTGAAAGCCAATGCTTCAAACCTCCCTGGAATACAAGCAGTATTTGCAAGGCTCATAATCAGTCACTTTAAATTTCACCTCTGCACTGGCATTGTCTAGTTAAACATCCAAGCATGATCTTCTAGTGATCTCTCTGCTGTCAACTCTCTTGATGTGTGTCTACTTCTGGTGCTGAAACTGCTCCCATGGACCACTATCCTGGCACTAGCCAGCTGCCACCAATACTTAAGTACTCTGTCTCCTTTCTGTTGCTCAGATATCAAGGAAAGGAAAAGATGACAGATTCTTTTGAGATCTTACAATATTCTCTGCAAGGGAAAGAAAAGATGAAGGAGAACAAAGGTTTGCTGTTTGGGTCAAATGTGGAGAATGAAAATTCCCATTATCCCCCTCACTAGGTGTCTGACCCTTTAGGGACAAAGATATCGTGACTGCACACATTCCTCAATGACTGGCCCTATCTCAGTGACTATGAACCCATGGGGTTTCATGATAGAAACTTCATTCTCCATCTCCCCTTGCCTACTCCCTTATTCTTGTTGCTTAAATACTCACCCCTCCCACATGAATGTCCCATTCACGATTTGCCCATCTTTTTCATTGAACTCTCTGAAATTCATTGTGCATGGTTAATAAAGTTATTTTCATATTAAACTTCTTCCTCTCTTACTCCTTCCAGCTTCTTGCACTCACTAAAAAGTGTCTTCTTGATGACACAACTTCTCAGGCCACAAGTATACTTGTCCTATGCTTCTCTCCCCAATAGCTCACCAGCTGTGATAGAAGAACTATAATACTCATTAATTCCTATTGCCATATCCAGGTACTTTCTCTTCTACTATTACTCAGTTATCCTATTTCCTTTTAGGTTTACCCAATTCAAATTTGCAATGCAATTGAGATTCTGGTAGCTATTATCTACTTTTTCTTTGTTCATCTCCTGCCTATTTAATTATTTCATCTCTGACCCCTTTGCTTAATCTTCATAAAGAATACACCTGTTAACCATGAGTGTCACAGCGGTTCTGTCTTGAGCTCTCTATTTCTTTGATATTATTTTGCATCAGCTACCATGAATTCAATTACTATATCTATGAGATTGATTGTCAGATCTATGTATCCAACCCTAATCTCTTTGGCTGGCTTCTTCAACTGTTTATTGGACTTCTTGAAGTAGATGTCTTGTAGAAAATTTGAAATCAATATATTCAAAGCTGAAATCAATATCCCCCAGCCTTCTTTTGATCCCCTTTCCAGTCCTCACAGTCACCCAGACTGAAAACTTAGGTGTCATCATTCAATCTTCACTCTTTCTTAATCCCCATTTTGTTTGTTACCAAATCATATTTATTCTTCTTTTGAAACAACATATAGATGTAGATAATACATATATGAAAAAGGTATACATACACATATACAAAGATATATAAAAATAATCATATGGATTTATGTATATGTATAGATAGATAGATAGATAGATAGATAGATAGATAGATAGATAGATGTGTGTATATGTGTGTCTGTGTGTGCCAAAAGGGAGTTAGGTAGTTCATGGCATAGAGTACATATCCTCAAGTCAGGAAGACATGAATTCAAATCTAGTCTCAGAAATTCCCTAGATGAAGGGGGGAAAAGGCAGTAAGTTGATTGAGTTCCCTCCAATTTCCTTTGAAACAACTTTAAATCAAACCTAAAAATGAATTCTGGAGTGACAGAACCCCCAAAAAGAGTGGAGTAAAGCAATTTCCAGCACAACATATCTTAGAAAGACTGCAAGAAATTTCTGTATCAGTTGGATAAAAGGGGAATGTTGCCCAGCACAGATGGTGACTGGGTAAGCCAGCAGCTGGTCCCTAGCCCCAGAAAAGGACAGATTTACAAAGCACAAACTGTGATATCCCTAGTTCCCACCGCAGGAGGCCAGTCCTGATCTCCCAGGTGCATCAATGGTCCCATAAGTCCTGGACATCCCGACAAAGGAAATTTGTAGTAGCCAGGCCATTGTCCTGCACTACAAGAAACTTGTGACAATGCCTTCAGTACCCCAGGAGTAGAATTCAACTTTAAAAGTCATAAACATGCTGGAAAATGAGGAGGGGAAATAGCCCTGATCATAGAAAGATACTATGGCAAAAGAGAAGATCAAAACACAAACTCAGAATAGTACAACATCAAAACAACTACACATGAAGCCTCAAAAAATATCAATTGGTCTCAGGCAAAAAATTCTACTGGGAAAGCTCAAAAAGGATTTTAAAATCAATTAAGAGAAGTAGAGGAAATATTGGGGAAAGAAATGAGAGCTATTGCAGAAGAATTATAAAGAGTAAACAGATTAGCAAAGAAAGCACAAAAAAAGGAAAAATATGTACAAAAATTCACTGGGGAAACAAAAAAAAATACTCCTGAAAAAGTAGAATTATCCAGTTGGATAAGGAGGTAAACAAATTCACTGAAGAAAATAACTCCTTAAAAGGTAAAATTGAACTATCATAAAAATAGATACAAAAACATACTGAAGAAACAACTTCTTAAAAAGGCAGAATTGACTGAATGGAGGAGGTGCAAAAGCTAACTGAAGAAAATAATTCTTCCACATTTAGAATTGGTCAAGTGGAAGCTAACAAGTATATAAAATACAAATCATCAATCAAAAGAAGAAAAAAGAAGAAAATGTAATATACTTGATTTGAAAAACAAAATGACATGGAAAAGAGACCAAGGAGAGATAATTTAAGAATCACTGTACTACCTGAAAGTGATGATGATGATCATGATGGTGATAATGGTGATGTGTGTGTGAGAGAGAGGGGAAAGGGAGAGAGAGAGGAAAGAGAGAGAGAGAGAGAGAGAGAGGACAGAGAGAGAGAGAGAGAGAGGACACAGAGAGAGAGAGGACAGAGAGAGAGAGAGAGAGAGAGAGA
>NW_027186457.1:16213005-16252900 GCF_028583685.1 Petaurus breviceps papuanus | reverse complement strand
GAGAGAGAGAGAGAGAGAGAGAGAGAGAGTCCTGGACAGTATCTTTGAAGAAATTATGAAGGAAAATTCCCATGATGTCATAGGACCAGAGAGTAAAATAGTAATTGAAAGTGTCCAAAAACCACTTTCTGAAAGTGATCCCAAAATGAAAGTCCCCACAAATACTATAACCAACTGCCAGAATACTCAGGTCAAGGAGAAAATATGTCAAGTAGCCAGAAAGAAATAATTCAAATATCAAGGAGTCACAGTCAAGGTTACACGGGATTTAGCAGTTTCTACATTAAAGGATTGAAGGGATTGGAATATAATATTCTCAAAGGAAAAGGAACTTGGATTTCAACAAAGAATCAACTGCCCAGGGGAAAAATGAGCATGATATTTCAGGAGAGAATAAAAAGAACATTTGATGAAATAGGGGATTTCAAATAATTCTTTTTTTTTATATGTGGAAATACTAATTTTATTTGATATTTAATTCTAAATCAAAATAAACATTTTTTGTAGGTACAAAGATAAGGAAGCATGAATGAACATGGTTTGTAATAGGGGATGAAAAGGGTACCCAACTGATCATAATGGAGGGCGTAGGAAGCAGTGGGAAATAAAATTGGCTAGGTAAGGTGGGGTGGGATTATGAAAGGCCTCAAAAACCAGGCAAAGAAATCATTATAAGTTCCTTGCAAGTCCCTTAGCAGGGAAACACAAGGATAGAAATATAGATACAAATTTCATATCATCAATTGGGTTCTACTAAAACAGAACTTTAGCTAAAAACTTGTTCGTGAATATAATTAGTTCTATATATATATATATATATATATATATATATATATTTGAATATTTGATTTTAAAACTTTCAATTCCAGATTCATTCCCTTCCCCCCCTGGCCACCCACCCCCACTGGGGGGACAAGCAGTTCAGTATAGTTTGTACATGTGTGGCTAATGCAAAACAATAACATAGTAGATGTATTGTAAAAGACTAACTATATTTCCCTCCCTCCTATCCCACCTCACACTTGTTCTATTCTCTACTTTGATCCTCTCCCTTTTCAAAAGTGGGTGCTTCCAACTTCCCTCCCCCCCCAGCCTACCCTCCCTTCCATCATCCCCCCTCACATCCCCTTCCCCCCCTATTCTCCTGGAGGGTGAGATCCCCTATTTAGTGTGTATTTCCCTCCCTTCTCAAGCCAGATTCAATAGGAATAAGGTTGACCTATTCCCTTTTGCCTTCCTATTCTTCCCTTCCATTGTAGCCATTTCCCTTGCCTCTTCTGTATGAGATAGTTTGCCCCAGTCTGTCTCTCCCCATCTCCTCTCATTATATTCCTCTCACCTCTTAATTTCACCTTTTAAGTATCATCCCTTCCTGTTAAATTGGTCCCGTGCCCTCTATCTATGTATACCTGTAAACGTATATACACACATTCACATATGTATTCATATGCCCGCATACCCTCAAATAAAGACATATATATATATATTTCTAATCCCTTCAACTACTGAGAAAAGTTTCATAGGTTACAATTATTGTTTTTCCATGTAGGAATGTTAATAGTTCAACTTTGGCGGGGTGGCTCAGTGAGCAAGAGCACCGACTCCAGTGCCGGGACGACCCGGATCAAATCCGGGCCCAGACACCCAGCACCACACCCAGAAACAACAACTGGCCATGCAACCCCAAACAAGCCACTCAACCCCAATTGTTTAAAAAAAAATAGTTCAACTTTGATAAGTTCCTTATGATTTCTTTTCCCTGTTTACCTTCTCATGCTTCTCTTGCTTCTTGTATCTGAATGTCAAATTTTCTATTCAGTTTTTTCTGTTTTTTTCAGCAAGAATGCTTGAAAGTCCTGTATTCCACTGAATGACCATATTTTCCCCTGAAACACGATACTCAGTTTTGCTGGGTAGGTGACTCTTGGTTTTAATCCCAGCTCCCTTGACTTCCAGAATATCACATTCCAGGCCCTTCGATCCCTCAGTGTAGAAGCTGCCAGATCCTAGGTTATCCTGATTGTTTTTCCACAATATTCAAATGGTTTCTTACTGGCTGCTTGTAATATTCTCTCCTTAATCTGGGAATTCCGGAACCTGGCTATAATATTCCTAGGAGTTTTCTTTTTGGGATCTTTTTCAGGAGGTGATTGGTGGATTCTTTCAACCTCTATTTTGCCCTCTGGTTCTAAAACATCAGGGCAGTTTTCTTTGAGAACTTCGTGGAGGATGCTTTCCAGGCTCTTACTTTGGTCATGGCTCTCAGGCAGTCCAATAATTTTTAAATTATCTCTCCTGGATCTATTTTCCAGGTCAGTGGTTTTTCCCATGAGATATTTCACATTGCCTTCTATTCTTTCATTTGTTTGGATCTGTTTAACAGCATCTTGATTTCTCATAAAGTCATTAGCTTCCATTTGCTCCAATCTAATTCTGAAGCAATGACTCTCCTCAGTGAGCTTTTGAGATTCTTTTTTCCATCTGGCAAATTCGACTTTTTAAGGCATTCTTCTCCTCATTGCCTTTTTGAGCCTCCTTTGCCATTTGAGTCAGTCTGTTTTTTAAGGTATTATTTTCTTCAGTCAGGCTGTTGACTCTCATTTCATAATTTTCTTGCATTGTTCTCATTTCTCTTCCCAATTTTTCCTCCACTTCTCTTATCTGCTTCTTAAGGTCCTCTATGGCCTGTAACCAGCTTGTATTTTCCTTTGAAGCTTTTGGTGCAGGATTTCTGACTTCACAGATTTCTTCCTGTTCCATGCCTTGCTCCTTCTTATCCCCAAAATAGGAGTGTAATGTTGGAGTCTTCTGTCTGCTTTGTTTCCTTTGCCTGCTCATTTTGCCACTCAATGATTTGACTTTTGGGCTTTTTGTCACAGTAGGACTCTGCCACCAGACAGGGGAGTTTTCGTCCCAAATGCTGGGGTTTTCTCAGCTGCTGGAGGTATTAGATGGGTGCCCTCTCTGAGGTCTCCACATGCTCTGGCAAGCTGAACACACACCCCAGGACCTCCACCCTAGACTGCAATCCAGATCCAAGCAGGTTAAAGCAAGAGCGATGACCCCTCAGACTGGTGCTTGGTCCCCCTACACTCTGCAGGCCAGGAGCTGAAGCTGCCACATGGCGCTGGCAGGCTGTGCTGGCATCTCAGTGGTTTCTCGCTCCGGGGGTAAAAGCCACACACTCCCACTTCCTGGGTCCCAAAGTCCAGACTGCACTGGCCTCTCACCTTGTCCTTCGCATCTATGTATTGATAAATCTTGAAACGGCCACAGCTGCTGCTGATCTGGAGTCCCTCTGGCTGGTGGCTGGTCAGGCCCGCCCTGGGGCTAAAGCCTCAGCGTGGTGCTGGGCTCAGCTCCCAGAGTGCTCGCTGGCTGATTCCTGCTGGCCTGCCGGCCTGCCGGGCTGTCCTCAGCAGGAGGTTAGCTTCTCTGTGTCATTTTGTGGGTTCTGCAGCTCCAAAGTTTGTTTAGAGTCCCCTTTTTACATGGATTGGGGAGGGTGGAAGCCAGAGCCGCGGGAAGGTCGTGCTTCTACTCCGCCATCTTGGCTCCGCCCCCCAATATCGATTTCAAATAATTCTGATGAATAGACCAGACCTGAACAAAAACTTTGATTTTCATATACAAGACTCAATAGAAGCATAAAGGGACGGCCACATAGCACAGTGAGTAAGAGCACCGGCTCCAGTGTCACGATTACCTGGGGATCGAATCCGGGCTCAGACACTTAGCACCCACCCAGAAACACCTGGCCATGTAACCTTGAGCAAGTTACTTAACCCCAATTGCTTAGGGGTGACCAGGTGGCTCAGTGAGTAAGAGCACCGGCCCCAGTGTCAGGATGACCTGGGGATCGAATCTGGGCTCAGACACTGAGCACCTACCCAGAAATAACTGGCCATGTAAACTTGAGCAAGTTACTTAACCCCAATTGCTTAAAAAAAATAGAAGCATAAAAACGTAAACAGAAAAGAATTCGCATGCACACACATACACACACGTGGTGGGATGTGGGTATAAATTGATTTTGATAGTATGCTATATAAAGACATTTAAGGGATGAGAGGATTACAGTCGGAGAAGACTGAAGGAAGTGTCAGAACAGGATAAATCATATTACTTGAAGAGGTGTGAAAAACCTATCACAATAGAACAAAAGAAAGGAGGAGGGTGGTGAACACTGAACCTTTCTCTCATTGGATTTGACACAAAGAGAGAATAGCATACACAGTCAGTCAGGTGTAGAAATCTTTCTTAGCCTATAGGGAAGTAATAAGATTCTAGGGCAAGGAAAAAAAAAAAAAGATTTGGGCTAATAGAAGGGAGTGCAGATTGAAGGGAAACTAGGGTTAGAAGGAGAACACTGGTAAGAGTTACAGTGTAAAAAGGAAAGAGAGAAATATACATATATATAAACTTGGGAAAATAGCATGGGGGGGGGATGTGCAATTAGTCATCATAACTGTGAATAAGTATGGAATTAATTCTCCCATAAAACAGAAGTGAATAGCAGAGTGGTTAAAAAACACCCTACAATATGTTGCTTAAAAGAAAAACATTTGAAGTAGAGAGGTCAGATAGAATAAGGTAAAAGGCTGGAGCAGAAAATATTATGCTTCTTCACTTAAAAAAAAACAGGAGTAGCAATCATGATATCAGACAAAGCAAAATTAAAAATAGATCTTATTAAAAGCCAAGGAAGGGGGGCAGCTAGGGGGTGCAATGAGTAAGAGTGCTGGCCCAGGAGGCAGGAGCACCCAGGATTGGTTCTGCCCTCAGATCCTTAACACCAACTCCCACACACACACAAAATACTGGCCATGTAACCTTGACCAAGTTACTTAACCCCAATTGCTTAAAAAAAAAAAAGCCAAGGGACCAACTCTGATAGACTGGATTCTTCTCAGCAATGCAGTGATGTAAGTCAATCCCAAAAGACTCATGATGAAGAGAAATATGTGCATCCAGAGGAAAAAAACTAGAAAGAACTGAGTTTATATCCAGGTAGAAGCAAAATACCTGATCTTTTTCCTTCTCTTGTTTGGTTTCATGTCCTCTTTACCATTTTTCATTCCATCTGATACAATCCATCTTTATAACCTGACTAATGTATAATGTGAAAGTACTTACAGATACTATACTTGACTATATGCTGCCATGGGGGGGGGGAGAGAAGGGAGAGGGACAAAATGTGATACTCAAGGAATTGTGGAATTGAATCCTGTAAACTAAAAGGAAACAAACAAATTAATTAAAAAATTTAAAAAAGCCAATGACAGAAACCACATCTTGCCAAGATGTACCACAGGTAATGAATTAATATCAATACTAAAAATATGTGCACCAACTGGTATAGAATACAAATTTCTGAAGAAGTTAAATGAGTTATAGGAGGAAATACACAATAAAACTGGGGGGGGACCTCAATTTTCCCCTCTCAGAACTAGATAAATCTAACCAAAAAATAAACAAGAAAGAAATTAAGAGGGTGAATAGAAGTTTAGAAAAAAAATTAGGTATTACAGATCTCTTTAGGAAATTGAATGAAAATAGAAAGGCATATATCTTTTCTCAGCAGTACATGGCATCTACCAATAACTGACCACATATTGCTGTGTAAAAAGCCCACAGTCTAATGCTGAGAGGCAAAAATATTAAATGCATCCTTTTCAGATCATGATACAATGAAAATTGCATTTAGTAAAGGGCTATGGAAAGACAGATTAAAAATTAATTGAAAACTGAATAATTTAATTCTAAAGAATGAGTAGGTCAAACAAGCAATTACTAAAAAAAATAAATTACTAGAACACTTCATCAAAGAGAATGGCAATAGTAAGATTGCGTACCAAAATTTATGTGAAGCTGCCAAAGCACTCTTTAATGGAAAATTTCTATTTCTAAATTCTTATGTCAATAAAAGGAGAAAAAAGAACAGACCGATGAATTGGTCATACAACTAAAAAAATCTAGGAAAAGAACAAATTCCCAATGAAACACCAAATTAGAAATCGTGAAAATCAAATAATTAATACAAGTAAAGAAAAGTATTTGAATAATAAAAAAGGAAATCTGCTCAGGATCTCAAGTGAGAGCAATACTTTATACTGATAGCAAAGACTAGTGAAAAATCTAGAGACTAAAACCATATTTAAAAATATCTGGGAAGGAAATGTTTGATAAGGATAAGTTGAAAATTTGAAGGAGATAGATGACAAGACTTAAATTGCTGAAGAAATGGAAGGAAATGGGATAAAGTGAACAGTTAGTGGGTTGTCCTTGTCAAAGAGAAATGCCTCCTATTTATCTGAGACTATGAGGAAAGATATGATAGAGTTTAAAGGTTAAGGGGTAGAAAGAGGAGCTTATATAAAATAGCCTTTGTGTATTGTTTGTTGTTGTTATTATTGTTACTGCTTTCATGAGGCAGTCCCTCAGCTGAGATAGAAGGGGAGAAGAGTGAAGGTATCTGAATGTGGGGATTAATAGGGGAAAAGAGAAGCTTTTATGAGGAGTAAGATAAGAGATAAATTATGGAGAAATAAAACAATTGCCTTGTTTCAATGAGAACTCAGTTAGGGTTGTACAACAAGAATTAATTAATTTACCCATTTGCCACATATATTGCATTTGCATTTAGATTCATTCATCAACTTGTTAGTAGGAGTGGAAGAAGTGGACAGTTATTATAAAACAGAAGAGTGATTGAAAATATTAGATGTATTCATCAATCTGTGGCATGATAAAAATGAAGATGACTATATCTTAGCAAAAGAGGGATATCTAGACATCAATATGACAGTTGTTTCAAAAATCACTTGATTGTGAATCGACGATCTAAAACAAATCATAAACGAAGGAGAACAAATGTCAATGGAAATAACAAATTGAGGGGAAAATGTTGGCACTAGGAGCAATTCCATCAGCTCTAGAATGACCTCTTTAAAATGGTTGACTAAAAAAAGAGACATGTACAAAAGTAAAAATATTCACTCTAAAAACATTTTCTTTCATAAAACATCAAGCAGTGAAAGAGTGACTGTGACATTCAAGTCCAGAAACCTTGGCAGTCAGCAGACTTTTGAGCTTCTTTAGAAGCCTGGAAACATGGAAGACAAGAGAATTACTGTGTAACAAATGCATTTGCAAAATATCATGGAGGGGGAGTGAAGTCTAGGAGGAGTGTCACTAAACAACCAATTAAATAAGAAATTGAAGAGAAAACAAGTCTTAAAAGCTTGGTGTGAGGTTCATTTATATCAGGCTGTTTCCAGAGTATTAGCAGATTGAAGACAAAGAAGACAACAGATGATGAATGAAACAGAACTGCTAGTGATTTTATGGCAATCAATTAATTATCAATGAAAATGATGGCTGCATATAGTGGACTTTGAATTCTATCACTTTATGATCCAATGTGCTCAGAAAGCCATAATGACACTTAAGGAGATGAAATCAGGAATGGGGGCTACATGTGCCTGAGTATATAAAGAAGAAATCCATGGTAAAGGTAATTGAATTTTCAAGGCACTCACAAATTAATTTTCAAAATATTTCAAAGAATGAAAAATCCTAAAGGATTGGAAAATATGATTGACAGGACTTTAAGGAAATATGGAGATAGAGAATATATCACTCAATCATGTTCCTGCCTTGCCAGATCACTTATATGAAAATAGGCTAGGCATATATTAAAACCCATATCTACACCAATGATATCTGTTGTTGTTTTAGTCAATCAGTCATGTTCAACTTTCTGTCACCTCGTTTTAGGGTTTTCTTGGCAAAGATACTAGAGTGATTTTCCATTTCATTCTCTAGTTCATTTTATAGATGAGGAACTGAGGAAAACATGCTTAAGTGACTTGCCAAGGGTCATACAGGTAGTAAGTATCTGAAGCCAGATTTAAACTCAGAAAGGTGAATTTTACTGAATCTAAGCCCAATTCCCTAATCCTTTGGGCTATCTAGTTCCTTTCACCACCAGCATTTTCCCTGTGAAATGAAACAACTGAGAAATGATGGAACACAATTAGGTTAGAAGAATTAAAATTGCAAACTATTAAAAGTGCAAGGCAAAGATTCATGATGAGACCTAAATATAATAGCTCATACCGTTTTTGAAAAAATAAATAACAAAATTTATGAAATACCTTACCAATTATGGTTAGGTAGATGATTCTTACCTAAGCAGAAATGCTCTCTACTTAGAGATAAAAAAGAGAAAATGGAAATTGTATTGTATGCAATTGAAAACTATTTGCAAATAAAATAATATGTATGTATAAAAAAGTGAAATGATTAGTTAAAGGGATTTTTTTCCTGAAAATATCTCTGATAAAAGTCTAGTATCTAATGTTTAAAAATTGATGAAAATATGAGTAAAATTATTTTTCCAATATCTAAGAAGTCAAAGGACACAGGCCTTTTTAAGTGAGTATTTCAATCCAGAAACATATTTTTAAATGTTCCATTTGTTTTTTTTTCTTTTTTTTGTAGGGCAATTGGGGTAAGTGACTTGCCCAAAGTCACATGGCTAGTTTTTGTCCTAAGTGTCTGAGACCAGATTTGAACTCAGGTTCTCCTGACTCTGGGGCCAGTGCTCTATTCACTGCTCCACCTAGGCTCCCCAAATGTTCCAGCTGTTAATAATAATAAAAAGACAAATCAAAATGTGTCTAAAGTTCTATATAATAGAATCATGTTCATATATGATATGAATTCTCCTTAAAAAAGGAAAGGAAGCAAAATATGTAATGATTGCACTTCATTTTCGTTTCTTTCTATGCACTAGGGCCTTAAGAAGAGCAATAATTTTCATTGACTCTTTTATCCAAATATACTTTTGGTTTTCTTTGGCATTTTCAGCAAGTCTTTGCTCATTCTGGAATTTATTCTTTCTGACATCAATTTTCCATTATATTTGCATGTAAAATAATAGGTATTTAATGCACATATTTTGAATTGAAATGATTATGGGATCTTACCATTATTTGCCTATGTAGATTTCAAATTGAGATTACCATATAGATTATTTTATAAACATACTCTTCTAATATCATCCCTCTTTCTTTTCCCCAACATCAGTACCATTTTTGATTGCAAAATTAATTTTTTTAAACTTTCACATCTATCTTCAGGCATCACATTTTTCAGAATGTCTGGTCAAGGAACTATACTTCCATCTAAACTTATTTTGGAAATCTGTTCCTCTAAAATCTAGGATACATAATTTCCCTAAAATTGTAATTTTTTTTAATCTATCAAGTATTCCATTCCCTGATCATTATGAACCAGTTGATATTGTTTATTTTCTATTTATTCATTTATTTATTTTCTTGCTTTCTTACCTACTTATTTATTTATTGTACAAATTTTCTGTTACTTCCATTTCACTAGGCAGGTCTTCATTAAGAATTATAATTAAATCCAGAGCAAAAATTGTCATTACTGATTCCTCAAATTTTGAGAGATAAAGTTGTCATCAAGCCAAGCAAAGCTTCTTAATAGCAAATTTTTCTCTCTAGGCCTTTTGTGGAAGATATCTGGAGAGAATTCTGCATATCTGCCATTATCCATTGCTAATGTATTTTGCCTTTTTCTTTCTTCCTTTAAAAATTTGAACTGAAGAGCATGAACACTATGCCTCTCTAATGAGAAAACTGATCATTCATTTCCACAATTAGATCAATCATTCTTGTTGTTACTGTTCCTTGAACCTCCTCCTAAAGTTTTCCATTAGAGTTCCAACATGAAGTCTGAAAATTTCTATGCAATTAAGTAATATTGGAGAAGTTTTTGTTTTGTTTTTTGGATTGGTCAATTGCCTCTCATGGTACGACTTGATTTTCAAGCAAATATTTGATAAAACTTTTATCATATCTATGGATAAAATAGAGAAATGTGTGTCGCATAGCAAAGAACAATAAAATATAGTCATAGAGGGTTTAATAACCACACTCAAGGAGTATGGATTAATGAATAAACCTGACCCTGTAGTGCAAGGATTTCTAAACTTGAGCTCCTGCAAAGCTGTGTTTATTTCTATGTGTATGTGTGTGTGAATTTGTGTCTGATTTTGATATCTTTACTTCAGTACAATTGTTGAACTTCATAGTCATTTGTATTTTATTTTTACCTCTTAAAAACATTATTCTGAAGTGGGTTCCATAGGCTTTAATAAAATGCCAGAAGGGATCATGACCCAAAGCAGGTTGAGAACTCCTCACATAGCAATCAGTCCTCAGAAAACTTTTTTTACTTGTAAAGGTATAATGTAAACAGATGTGAATTAATGACTTTAATGATGACATACAGCTAAACTTTCCAAGGTTAGAAAATAATTTTAAATGTCACATTTTAAATTAGTCATCTATTATAATGGTTCCTGAAATCTGAAAGAATTACATTCAAATTCTACATTTGACACAAACTCTCTTTCCCTAGTTTCCCTTATTTACAAAATGGAAGTGTAGACTAGTTGCCTTCAGACATCTCTTCCTCACAGACATATATGTATATGTATTTATGTATGCATGTATATGTGTCTGTTTGTGTATCCAAACCGAAAGTCTAGGCCAGAGGGGTGGGAAATTTACAGTCTTGAGATTACATGCAGCCCTTGTGGCTGTAATGGCAAGCAAAGCCTTTGAGTCTCACCTTTGATTGTGTTAAGTCTTTGTTGGAAACAGTATACATTTCTGTTGCCCTTAATAGGCCTAAGGGATTTTGAGGACCTGCCCTGAACTTAATAGGCCTAAGGTCATCACATGGAGCCCACAGTGGGAGGAGTTTGCCAAAAGAGGGGAAAAGGAAGGCAGAACAGGAAGGGTGAAACAAAAAGGAGTGAAGCAGATAAAAACTCGAACATGAACTGGAACCAAGCAGAGCTAAGAGAGAGAATGTTTGTGATGTTGGCACTGTCTGTTGTTCTGTGTGAGTGTTACTTTGTCAAACAGAAGGATTCTGTATGTTGATTTGTATTACTTTGTCAAAGAGAAGCACTCTGTCTGTTGATTTATATTAATTTTAATTTGTCAGAGAGAAGCACTCTGTTGATTTATGTTGCTTTCTCAGACAAGTGAATTGAGATAATAGTGCCGGAAATGTGTGTAATTTTTGCTGTATCCCTGTTAAGCTTTGTTTTCCTAGAAACATAAACTGTGAAGAGCTTGGAGTGGAGCAGTCTCCATGAGCTGTGATATGGACTGGGAGTGGAGAGTTGCTTATGTGTGAATCCAGGCAAGAGCTGGGAGCAGCCCACCCATGGAAGAGCTGCCATGGAGTTTGGAAGTCAGTCTCAAGCTAAGATGAAAGGGGACCTTTCTTTGGGTACTCAGTGCTGACTGATCATATTGTAACTTACTGTGACCTAGGGGTAGATGGTGTCTGTACTTTCTATTACCCCTTAAAGATGATTGTCCTAAGGAAGATCAGAAGCTAGCCTGGAGTCAAGATGAAAGGAGACTTGACATGGTCATTCTACATTGATTGAGTAGTTTGTGATTTATTGAATGATATGTTTCGTCTAAGACTATGTGGTCACCATAGTAATAAGTTGCTATGTTATGTTCTTGTGGATGTTTTACTTTAGTTTCTTGAATGATTTGCTTTAGTTTATTGCTGAATAGAGGATTCACTCTATTATGCAATTTTATCCTTAAAATTATTCACAACAGCAGTCCTCAGGAGAGCTACTCATGATTTCCTTTACAGTGGTCCCAAGACCACAGGTTTCCTACACCGTAGGACTTTCACACACACACACACACACACATACACACACACACAGTAATTTTATATTTTTTATTGTAAGTACAATAATGTATTATATTATAAATTTAATATTAACATAATAATATAATATAAGTATGTATGCTAGAATTTTGTATACATCTTCAAATTTTGCAAAGCCCTTTACATAAATAAAGCTAATTTGATCCTCAAAATAACTGTGGGAGGCAAGTCTTATTTTATTCTTTTTACAGATAAGGAAACTGAAGCAAAATGATGTTAAATGACTTGTCCATGGTCACTGTCAGTAACTATCTAAATGCAGACTTAAACTTAGGTCTTCTGGATTACACATAAAGCACTCTTTCTACTTCATGACCAATCATGCTCTTTCTCTTCTCACCTCTCTCTCTGTCTCTCTCTCTCTCTCTCTCTCTGTCTCTCTCTCTCTCTGTCTCTCTCTCTCTCTCTCTGTCTCTCTCTCTCTCTCTCTCTCTCTCTGTCTCTCTCTCTCTCTGTCTCTCTGTCTCTCTCTCTCTCTGTCTCTCTCTCTCTCCATATCTGCCTCTCATCCCTCTTCCATGCTAATTTTTTCATATATGTATATATATGTGTGTGTGTGTGTGTGTGTATGTATGTATGTATGCATGCATGTATGCATTATATATAAAGCATGTTTAAAAACCCAAAACATATATAAATGGTAGCTATACTATCCTAAAAACCTATGACTTCATTGAAAAATGAACCTGGCCAAAGCTTGTTATCCCAACACTCTATTTTGTTTGCTTATTCCTTTCTGTGTATACTGTCTTTTTTCTTTGGGGTTTTCTCTTTTGATGGAAATATCACCTTATAAGATTTACTCAACCAAATGCAATCAGACACTCTTTAAATCTGATGAATATTAGGTACTACCCACATATCTGAACATTTAAAAATAGCAAAATATGTTTTCCCAAATATGCCAAGCTAATATTTCACATCCAATATTCCATCACTGTAGATTAGCCTAGGGAGCCAGTTTTCTTGAAATACTTTTTTTAGCTTTTTATAAGACAAATGGGGTTAAGTGACTTGCCCAAGGTCACACAGCTAGTTTTTGTGTTAAGTGTCTGAGGCCAGATTTGAACTCAGGACCTCCTGACTGCAGGGCTGGTGCTTTATTCACTGCACCACCTAGCCAACCCTTTCCTGAAATACTTAAACAGCTTCCAATTGATATACATTTTCAATATCAGAGACAGATTAAAAAAAAACACTTTTGTTTTAACTTAGTCATTACTGTGCAGGATAAATATATTCCACATCTAAATTCTCATAAATATCTTTCCTCAGGTGAAATTATTGCATCAGTTAACCATCTATCAGCAAAATTATGCATTAGGGAAAGCAAACAATTTCTTTCATAGTATCTCCCTTCTATTGCTTCAAATGTCTAATTATCTTTAGTAAACTATAGGATAAATATACAAGATATCAGTCATGGTAAACCACAGGAAAATGAACAAAGTTCTTTTTGTTTCCTAACTATTTGGTCATTTCTATCAAATGATTTTTTTTCTAGAGATCGTTAAGACATAAAATTGAATATTTAAATATTTGTATTATAGATCCACTCAGACATATATCTTAGGTACTTATTGTACACATTCATTTCACTGACCTTGACTGAGCATATACTACTATCAGGTTTTTTGTTATATGTTCTGTATATACAGACCAAAACAAACAAAAAAAAAGAGGGGAGAGGAGGAGTCAAGATGGAGTAGAAACAAGACTTCCATGGAACTCTCACTTCTGCCTCCTCCAATTCAGGCAAAAAATTACTCTAAACAAACTTTGGAGCTACAGAACCCGCAAAATGACAGAGAGAGACTAACCTCCCACTGAAGACAGGCTGGCAGGCCAGCAGGAAGAGGCCAGGGAAGTACTCTGGGAACCGATGCCTTGCCCTGCATGAGAACTAAGTTTTAGCCTCATGGTGGCCACAACCAGCTGCTGGCTGGAGGGACTTCAGATCACCATCAGCTGTGGAATTTTCTAGAATTATCAACCATAGATATGAAGGAAAAAGTGAGAGGTCACTGAAGTGTGGACTTTGGGGCCTGGGAGTCTGGGAGTATGGTCCAGGATTTGTCCCCAGGACGAGAAGCAGATGAGGTGTGTCAGCTGTCCACTGCCACATGGCTGTATCAGAGATCCTGGCCTGCAGATTGTAGGGTTACCAAGAGACCAGACTGAGGGGCAATTGCTCTTGCTTTAACCTGCTTGGATCTGGATCACTCTCTGGGGTCGAGGTCCTACGGTGCACGACCAGTGTGCAAGAGCATGTAGAAGCTTAAGAGAAGGCAGCCAACTATTGGCTCCAGCAGCTTAGAAAATCCCAGCCATTGAGACAAATCTTCCCTCTCTGGTACCAGAGTTCTACAAAAGTAAAATAATTGAGTAACATGAGCAAGTAAAGGAAGCAAGGCAAGCACAGTGTTCCAACTTTGGATACCTTTGTGGAAGAGGAGGAAGATAGTAACATCAGAACTTCACCAAAAGCTTCTAACAAAAGAATAAGCTGCTTATAAGTCATACAGGAGCTTAAGAAGGAATTTGAAAACCAAATAAGAGAAGCAGAGGAAAAATTGGGAAGAGAAATGAGAATGATGCAAGAAAATATGAAATGAGAGTCAACAAACTGACTGAAGAAAATAACACCTTAAAAATAGACTAACTCAAATAGCAAGAGGCTCAAAAAGCCAATGAGGAGAAGAATGCCTTAAAAAGCCAAATTTGCCAGATGGAAAAAGAATCTCAAAAGCTCATTGCAGAGAATCATTCCTTCAGATTTAGATTGGATCAAATGGAAGCTCTGACTTTTATGAGAAATCAAGATACTATTAAACAGATCCAAACAAATGAAAAAATAGAAGGTAATGTTAAATATCTCATTGGAAAAAAACCAGTGACCTGTAAAACAGATCCAGAAAGGATAATTTAAACATTATTGGACTACCTGAAAACCATGATCAAAAAAAGAACCTACTTTTGAAAAGGGACATCATTAACAAAGAGAATAGAACTAGTGGGGGTTGGGATAGGATGGAGGGAAATATAGTCAGTCTTTCACAATATATCCACTATGGAAATATTTTGCACAGCTACACATGTACAACCTATATTGAATTGCTTATTTTCCCAGTGAGGGTGGGTGATGAGGGAGGTAGGGAAAGAATCTGGAATTCAAAGTTTTAAAATCAATTTTTTATAAAATATTATTATTGTTGTTGCTTTCGTTATTGTCGTTGTCATTGTTGTTGTTATTATTTTGCATGTAACTGGGAAATAAGATATACAGGCAGTGGGGCATAGAGGTCCACTATGACCTACTGGAAAGTTGGAGGGGGAAGCAGGGAAGATATGGGATAGAGCAGATTGGGGGAGGGGATATTCAGTGGAATCCCTGTTGTGGGGTTGTGGGTAGGGGAAAAATGGGGAGAAAATTCATAAATCAAACTCTTGTGGAAATTAATGATGTAAACTAAAAAATAATTTAGAAAAATCAATTGATCTCAAAGAATTTCCATATGAAAATATATTACATATAAACATGTTCATTCATGTATTCACACATGCTTTTGTATATGCATGCATTTTTGTATATGTGTATGTTTGTTTATACGCACATGTATATAGATATAGATGTGTGTGTGTGTATAAATGCTTCCTGTATTATCCTTAGATCCTATGACACCACTTTTTCAAAGTTCTAATGAGCAAATTCAAAGTAATTTGTTGTGTAGGGAATCGGGGAAAGATTCTTTGAAATGTGGTACCTAAATGGCAAAACCCTGAGGAAGAGATTTCTAAGAGGTGATTCTGTGGGAAAAAAATGCCTTCTTGGCTTAGGTAAATGCATGGAGGTAATAAATGGAATATTGGATTTGGGGAATATCCAGGAGTTCAATTTCACTCTAGTGACAAAGCATCAAAAATTTGAAGAACAGTAAATGTAAGACAATGATGGAAACATGGCTTGGGGTCAAATTTTGACCTTAAGTGCCATGCTAAGGAGTTTGTTTTTCCTTGGATAAGGGAATACAAATATGACTTCAGTTTTGTTATTTTTTGTTGTTGCTTTGTTGGTTTTTTTTGTTTTTTTTTTGGTGTGGGGGGGGGAATATGTCCAGACCTGAACCAAATTAAGATTATGTTGCCACTTCCATGGATATCTGATTAAGAAATGATGCTAGTGAAAATGCTGAGCATAACAAAGTGTCTTTGGAAAATATATTAAGAGAATATAAAAGAAGAGATGAAAGTGAGATTTATTAAGCCCAATGTTATAATGCATTTTCCCCTTGGTAGTATTTTATTTTTCCAATTACATGAAAAGATAATTTTCAACATTCACTTTTATAAGATTTTGTGTTCCAAATTTTTTCTCCCTCCCTCCCCTCTCCTGTCACCAAGATGGCATGCAATCTGATATAGGCTATATATGTACAATCATACCAAGCATATTTCCACATTAGTCATGTTGTGAAAGAAGAGTCAGAGTAAAAGGAAAGAAAAACACACAAGAAATAAAAAAAGAATATGCTTCAATCTACATTCACACTCCATAGTACTTTCTCTGAATAAGGATAGCATTCCCCATCTTGAGTCTTTTGCAACCATCTTAAGTCATTGTATGGCTGAGAAGAGCTAAGTCTATCAAGGTTAAATCATCACACACTTTTGCTGTTACTGTGTACAATGTTCTTCTGGTTGTGCTTGCTTAACTCAGCATCAGTTCATTTAAGTCTTTACTGGTTTCTCTAAAGTATGACTGATCATAATTTCTTGTGGAACAATAGTATTCCTTTATATTCACATGCCATAACCTGTTCAGCCTTCCCCTCAATTTCCAATTCTTGGTCACTGCAAAAAGACTTGCTATACATATTTTTGCACAAGTGGGTCTTTCTCCCATTTTATGGTCTCTTTAGGATACAGACCTAGTAGTGGTATTGATAGGTCAAAGGGTATTCTTGATTTTACAGCCATTTGGGCATAATTCCAAATTCCTCTCCAGAATGGTTGTAGCAGTTCACAACTCCACCAACCATGCCTTGTTGTCCCAATTTTCCCACATCTTCTCCAACATTATAATATTCCTTTTCTATCATATTAGCCAATCTTATAGGTGTGAGATTGTACTTCTGAGTTGTTTTAATTTGCATTTCTCTAATCAGTACTGGTTTAGAACATTTTTTATATGACTACAGACATTTAATTTCTTTATCTGAAAACTGCCTGTTTATATCCTTTGACCATCTATCAATTGAGGAATGACTTGTATTCTTCTAAATTTGACTCAGTTCTCTATATATTTGATAAATGAGACCTTTATCAGAAACACTGTTTGTAAAAATCATTGCCTAACTTTCAGCTCTCTAATATTGGTTGCATTGACTTTCTGCTAAAACTTTTTAAATTAATGTAATTAAAATTATGCATTTTCCATTTCATAATGTTTTCTATCTTGTTTTTGACCATACATTCTTTCCTTCTCTATAGATATGACAGGTAAACTATTCCTTGCTCCCTTAATTTGCTCATGGTATCATCCATTATGTCTAGGTCATGCACCAGTTTTGACCTTACAGGGATATACAATGTAAGATGTTTGTCTGTGTCTAGTTTATGCCATGCTATCTTCCATACAATGCATTTTAAGACAAAATTTAACATGCTATCACACTCTCTGTAGTACTATTAGGTACTATGTGTGAAAGACAGAAGGAGTTAATAGGAATACCTCTTGGGTCTAGACCTGTGGTTTACTTGGTGTAAGAATGCTTTGATCTAGGTATTCCCTGCATTATTATTTCCATTATGTTTTCTTTTCTTTCACTATGAATTATTTATACACAACCAGTTATTTCCAGGTACATAATTCACAAATCAAACTTTGGGGTCCATGGATCTATAAGGGCCAACGTAGATGTATCTCTTGTAGATTCCTTCCCAAATTTGTTTGTTTGTTTGTCTCACTACATGATTTTCCATTCTTTTTCCAAGGATATAGAATTCCTATGTACCTTTTGTCCCCTTGAGACCTTTCATGAGTATGTGAATGAGATTGTCAATGATTTTTGTTGTTGCTTGTTTTTATTTTATTTTATAATTTTTTTTTTTGCTTCTGCCAAAATACATACTTTGCAGAGTTGGAGAGGAATTATATATCCCTAGTAGCAGACACATATGTAGTCTCATTCACATCAGAATCCTAACAATTACAACTGGTTATATTATGTTTACTGGAGAGAGCAACCTGTTGCAACAAAGGACAAGGTCTCTCCAAGGACTAATTCTTTGTCTTTTTTTTTTTAACTCATTTATCATTTGTGTGATGAAGAAAGCCTTTTGATGCCTAGCTTTGATATGGCATTGTTTTTGCCCCCTCCCCTCAGGGCACTTATTATAAATTGGCAGGCCTCACAGAGTCTCTATTGACCAGTATGGGACAAGCTTCTGTTAAACATGTTGTATTTTTCCACAATGACTAACTTTCCAAATTGGAGTCCATCTCTCTATTTGAATGTCTTGCAGTGAACCCTTCATATCATAAGGCTCCCATGGCTATTTATCCCAAAAAAAAGAGCACCTAAACGCAAGGATTTAACTTTTCTCTCAGTGAAGTAACATATTACTGCTACATCTCTAGGTCTTTGTCCTCTAAGAGCCCAAAGAACAGGTCACTAGGCAAGATTCTTTCCCAACAAATATAGATGTGAACCATGTGGCATCGTTGCAGCTCCCATTGAGGACTTACAGTAGGAAAGTCATGTTCTTGACTCCACCAAATTATTTGTAGTGTCCTAAAAATTCCTAGCATGTTTATAATCTAGGTAGGACTAGGAGTCAGGACAACCCACGTTTTTAATTCCCCATAAGACAGTTAGTACTTGTATAACTGGCTATTCCATTTAAAATATCTGAGCCTCAGTTTTTTTAACTTTTAAAATGGAAAAAGAAAATATATATAAAAAATAAAATGCTGGGAGTAAGTATATGCATATAAAGCATCTCAACTTTGAGGAACTCTATAAATGTGAGCTGTTGTTGTTACTATGTTTGTTATATTTAATGAGATAAAATAGAAGTGATCTCTCCTGGGTGCATGTGGATAGCAATCTTACATTTATAAACTATTGATCAAGGACTTCTCTAAGTAAATTAGTATCAAAATGTCAGCTTTGATCAAAGAAGAACCTGCCTTAGAAATACTTTTCTCAAAACGATTTGACCACAATGAACACTGACTCCATGACAAGTAGATTTATTCATAACAGGTAAAGTGAGAAGACTCTATTGGAAAATTACTTATTCTAATATCATACTAAAATATGAGTAGTCTATAAATACCAGTTACTATGTTTTATTACAAGTTATATCCCAGATAGCATGCTCAAATTATCAGCTAACTTAATAGTAAAGTAGATAGAAAAGCACAGTACTTTGGGACATAGAGTCCTGTATTCAAATTCTGGCTTTTCCACTTATTCCACCAAGGTGTAGGAATTGAATTAGGTGACCTCTAAAATCTACTCTGGTTCTAAATCTGTGATGTCATAATATTTTGAAAGTCATAATGGGAAGCAAGGAAAGATTCCTCTTCTTTTCCATATCACTTTTTTAAGAGAAAAAGAAGATTTTGGTGAATGAGTTTCTAGACATGAGTTTAAAAAAATCACTAGTTCATAAGTATAACTCAGTCTTTTAAATTGTAAAGAAGCAGAAAAGAGAATGGAGTTAGGTTTCGTAACCTTCTTAATGATTGTAACTGTTTATTTGATATTTAATTTTTTTTTATTTGTAGGAAAACTTTTTCTTCCTCAGTTCAAATCTGCCTCAGACAGTTGCTAGCTATGTTATTCTGAGCAAGTCACTTAAACATATTTTCCTCAGTTTCCTCAGCTGCAAATTGAGCTAGAGAGGGAAATGGCAAACCACCCTACTATCTTTGCCAGGAAAATCCCAAATAGGGTCATTAAGAGGTGAACACAACCGAAAATTGTCGGAACAGCAGCAAAATCCCAGCCTGTAATATAATGGACATTTAGCTATTGCATATTGGATGATTGATGAGATAGCTCATGAAGGATGGACTTCAAACTTCTCTAAAAAGTAGGAAGTAATTTGATTAGGAAAGGAAACAGGGTTAGAATAGCAGGAGTCGAATGTCAAGTTTGAGGAAAGAGAAGAAAAGAAACCTTTAAGTCAATAGCTAGCCAACAAGTGTTTTGAAGTACAAACATTAATACTAAGTATGTCAGTTGTGCATTAATGTGTAAACACTGTAAGAAGAAACAGCATGGTGGAACTATATTTAATTATGATTTTATGTACCTACTGAAACTTTTAACATAACAGTTATTGTGATTTTTTTTTTAAAGCAATCGGGGTTAAGTAACTTGTTCAAGGTTACACGGCCAGTTATTTCTGGGTGTGGTGCTGAGTATCTGAGCTCGGATTTGATCCAGGTCATCCCGACACTGGAACCAGTGCTCTTACTCACTGAGACACCTGGCTACCCCTTATTGTGAATATTTTTTTGCTATCTTGCCAACAGTCTGAAAAGCATACATATGTAACTGTGGCTATGAAATTAGGAAAAACAAAACTAAATAAAATATGGGAGATTTACATCCATGACTCCAATCATCTTTCATATGCATCATGACCTGTGTAATTAGCCATCCACAGACTTTTATGCCACTATTTTTTTTAATTTGCATTAGTGATTTCATTGTTACCTATCTTCTAAACTTACAAGAAAGAAGTCCCAATGGTGTTTACTTCTGATACCTAAGTCCATTCAGAAACTCTCATAGGGTTTTAGGAACATGAAAAACAATGGTTTCTAATGGAGGATCATTAAGTAAAACTATGAGTTGATATCATCTTGTTCTGTTTGCAACCATATTATAAATATGTACTTTAGATCTTACTGTGTAGAATTTTTCATTTTTTCTTAGAGATTAGTGTGTACTTTTTTTTCTAGAATGGGAAAGAGCCCATCCATTTCCAGTGACAAAAGACATGCCACTTGAATTTCCAGTCATTTGGTTAATTCCACCAGTCATGCAGATACAATGCCTTAAATATTTGAAATATACTCAGTTTGAAAATTGGTCATCCTGTCATGAACCATCCATTAATTCCTACATGGTTATAAATGAAAATATACACTTTTTAATTTCCAATTTAAAGATGGACAAGTTATTTTTAAAATCTGAAAAATGTCTGCCCCCCACTTTTCTCTCTGCAAACTCCCTTCCCACCAAAAAATAAAAATAATTCATGAAAAGAATGGCTTCCTTGATAATGCAATGTATACATTCTTTCAAGGATGAAAAGAGAAATCTATTGTCTACTGTAAAAATTTGGAAATGGAAACATTGGGCAAAATCCAGTATACCAAAATCATTAGTTTTATTTTACTTTGGCATGAATCTATATTAAAGAAAAATATTTAGTTTTGTGAAGCTCAAAGGGCATTGTTAAATAGATTTTTACTTAAACTTTGAAAATATTCTCTTTTCCATCCCTTGTTAGTTTTTGCCATTAGGGTTAAAAAATATAATTACCAAAGTACACCTAGTAAATGCTCCCTTATGGCCCCCAAATTACCACATTTCCTTTTGATGTTCTCACTAATGAGCTGGTCCTTTCTTTGATACTTCATGGCATCCCAGGTTGATAGGAGGTAACAACTACATAATCACTATGTTATGCAGAAGTCATATGTAGGGTCAGGATGCCTACTTTCTGTGAAGATTAATATATGTAAAAAGTGAGTTTTAAGTGAAATGAAAGCAACATGACCTGCATAAAGGGTTCTATGCTGGAAAGTGATCACCAGAGAATTTTTCTACCAGGGGCGGCCAGGTGGCTCAGCAAGTAAGAGCACCAGCTCCAGTGTTGGGATGACCTGGGGATCAAATCCAGGCTTAGATACTTAGCGCCACACCCAGAAATAACTGTCTGTGTAACCTTGAGCAAGTTACTTAACCCCAATTGCTTTAAAAAAATAGAAAAAAAAAGAATTTTTCTGCCAAGGAAATTTCTTTCATCCTTCTGGCTCCAACTAACCTTGCTAACTTGGAGGACTGGGTTTCCTCTATTATAATTCTTCTCACACCCCATACAGTTAAGAATAGTGAGAAATAAAACAAAAACAGAATATTTTTAAAGACAAAGAACAGTGAGATAAATGTGAGCTATCAGGCTTTTTTTAAGCATGTGTCTTTAGTCAATACTATCTTAGAAATAATTCTTATTTTGTGACATTTTTCTTTGGCAGAATTTATGTGAACTCTCTTTAAATGGATTTTTTAAACAGAAAATGCATAATGATAAATTTTTAAAATCCCTTATAATACTTAATTGTCAAAAAACATTTCTTCAGTACCTACTTCACAGAAGATACAAATAAGGAAAAAAAAAACAGTCGACTTCAAGGAGCTGACAATTTAATGGGGAAAGTAATTATAATTGTTTAATAATATCTGATTCTTTGTGATGCCATTTGGGGTTTTCTTGGGAAAGATAACTGAGTGATTTGGAATTTCTTTCTTCAACTAACTTGACAGATGAGGAAACTGAGGCAAAGAGGGTTAAGTGACTTATTCAGGGTCACACAACTAATAAGTATCCAAGGTCAGATTTGAACTCAGGAATTTAAATTTTCCTGACTGTAGGCCTGGCACTCTATCCAATGAACCACCTAGCTGCCCTTGGAGGAAAGACAAAACACAAAAGCAAGTTAAACACAGAGCTGAGGGGAGAGAAGGTACATGACATAAAGATATGTGTGTGGAGAAGTAATCCAGAGCTGTCTCAGAGCAGAGTAACCAGTTGGAAAATGCAGAGATATTTGCACTGTGCTCTCTCCTTAAGTGGAGGTTTGCAGTTCATGGCCCCACCCTCCAATTAGAGAAGCAGAGGATAGTGATCATGTAAAATAATGAGGCTGATGATATCTTGGAAGATAATGAGGTTATCAGAAAAATGCACTGATAATGATAATTATTTATACAACAAAATAGCTATTAATAAAATCATTCACTTGTAAAGTTTTAACATTTACAAAATATTTTTTCCTACAACTGTATAAGGTAGGTAATGTTAGCCTCCATTTTATGGATAAGAAAATGCCAGATTAATGAGATTAAGTGACTTCCCTATGGTCAAATAGGTAGTAAGAGAGGAGTCAGGTTTAGGAACCAAATCTTAACTCCAGTTCCATTATTTTTGCCACTCCTCCCTGAGTGGGGAGAAGATGACATGGATAACAGAGACAGATGAAAACAATGATAGAAATAAAGAAAACTGGCATAAATATTATACTAGCTATAGATTATAGATTAGAATGGAAACTGGAGATAGAGATGAAGATATAGAGATAGACATAGAGATGGAAATGAGAAAAAGACAAAGACAGAGATAGAGATAAGCCTCTTCTGATTAAAGTAGAGTCTTGGAAAGTTGCTTGGGGCCTAAAGTAGTATATGAATCTAGTTCTTAACTCCAAGGCTGGTCTTCTATCCCTTGTTACTCTAGAAAGATCGCAAATACACATAGGTATAGATAGACAGATCGAGAGATATAGATAGATAGATAGATAGATAGATAGATAGATAGATAAGTAGATAGATAGAATCATATTCTTTCATTTAGCTGAATAAAAGGACTTCAGGCAAATCTATAGAAGAAAATATTTAAGAAAATAGCACACTAACTTTTTTTTTTAATGAATAGCAAATTTATGGTATAGGAAAAACATTGGAAGCCCTCTAAATATATTGAGTCATACTACCATAACCACTATAATCATGGTAATGGCTTATTATAAACATGTACTGAAAGGACAAAGTATCCTGTTTATGTATTTGAGGGAATATTACCCTGATGGAAATACTATTACTATTAATTAATTCTTGGGGAAGCAATGTGACCTTCATGGCATTAGTTAATCAGGTTAGGTATTAAAATGAATACTGGTAGCTGAGCAACTAATGGGCTTTTCAATACATAAATTGAATTGTTGCAGAAGATGGCTTGTAGTCAGTGATCCAAAGAGACAAAAATCAAGAGCTTGAATGATTGGAGACTCTTACTGTAAGTGTATATGTCATGGAAATCAGAAGAGACAAAGAAGTGCTGAGGCCAAGAGACAAAAGAAACCACTTTGGGGCCAGTATTATCTTGTACATTTTGTAAGTAAAGAACAGAATAAATCCATCCTCTTAAAGGAAATTAGGAGAGATGACCAGAAAAGCTTGGGGTGGAGATGACTACAGAAATTATCTTTTGCATAAGGGTATTAACAAAAGAGAAAACAGACTTTATAATAAAGATACCTACTATTAGACATCACTCTCTCCTTCCCTTGTGGGTTAATTCTCTCTTATAATGTTATAAGTGCTAATATAGAAAGACCTTTTCATCTTTCATCAAGTCACTAACTACACCCCACCCTCAGTCTCATCAAAGAACCAGGAAGATTAAGACTGTCATTCATGAACAAACTAAATATCCTGTCTTATACATTCAAGGCCTAAAATCTTATCCATATCCTACTTCCTCCTTATAGTTTCAGAGGACAACATAGATTTCTTCCCTAACAATTTATCCCTTCCACATGTGCTATTAATCCCATTTTCCCCTTTTTCCTCAAGGATTTTAGTCCATCTGCCTATCAATCTCTGTCCCTCTCTGTTTCTCTCACTCTCTCTGTCTCTGTTTCACTCTCTTTCTTTTTCTCTCCCAAATCCTCTAAGTGTACTGAGCCCTGCTACTATTCAACAGAACAAAACAAAAACAAATGAAAAAGCCCAAAGACATTCTTGATGTTTTCCTCTCCTTAGATGTACACTCTCCATCTGCTTCTGTGGCACTTCCCTCTTGAGGCTCTCCTCCTGGTCTCCAAATCCAATGTACTTTCCGCTCATCTGTGCTTGAGCTTTTGAAATCCCTAGTTTGTTTTAAGATCCAATTCAGGTGTTACCTTATGAGGCTGTCACTTATATCCCTGATTTAAACAGCACACTTGTAGTTTGGATTGGATCACTTTCCATGGAATTGGGAACTTTGGCTCTATTGGGAGATGAAAATGGTCTAGACCCTTGCAAATGGCATATGTAATGAGTGGCCCCAAATTGGTACATTAGTCTCTATGGCAGAGACAAGTTATGTGCTATGGAAGATCAGTAAGATGGAAGTGTCACCTACTCTACAAATCATTTTTCCTTGCATATTAGGGGAAGTGGGTTCTTGGTGGTACATTTGCCAACCCTCTTTGTCATAGCCCCATCCCTACCCCATCAACTTAGAAAGTAAAGGGCCAATCACAACTTTAGCATAGGACCAGAACATTAGGCCTCTCCTAATACTTGCCCAACTTGATGCAAAGTTCCATAACCAAAATACTGCTGCAAACATATTTTGTCTTCATCTTTCCTTTGACTTACTACATTCTACCTCACATATTTACTTGGTCTGCACTGATAAATTGATAGTTCCCTGAGGGAAGAAATTTTGCCATTGTCCACCTTATTATTTTTATGCTTTTCACATAATAAGTGCTTAAGAAATGTACATTATAATTAATTGAATTAGATGCTAAACTCAGGGTTTGGGAGGGTTAAAAGGAAATTGTGCGAGAGAAGAAGTATTATATTGCCTATAATACTGAAGGTCTACAGAACTGTTGTGATGACCTCATTGTACACCTGTGGAATCTGGAGAATACCAGGACCATGCCAGGAAACTGATTGCTTCTATTATAATTTTCTCAGTAAGATTATTGAAATACCCTGGAAAGATAAGTTATAGGACATCGAGGTCCTTTCTCAAGCTAAAGGGACAAGCAATCAAACTCTACTACAGAGAGCACAACTCCAATCGTTTTGTCATGTTGTTTGAATGGCAAAGGTAAGTTTGTCTAAAACACTATTTTATGAAGAACTCACTCAAGGCAGACTCTCACATGGTGGTTAGAAGAAGTGACAAAAGGACCCTCTCAAGAACTCCCTAAACCCATTTGGAATTAATTGTGAGACATGGGAGACACTAACAAAGGACTGCCTGACATGACATGCCCTCATTAAAGAAGGTACAGTTCTCTGTGAGCAAAGCAGAATTGCAGTACCTGAAAAGAAACATGAGTAGAACAAATTTAGAGATATCTCCACTCTAAATGCTCACATGAATTATTTGTGCTCATACTGTGATAAGGCCTTCCAACGTCATATTGGCCTGATAGGCCATAGTCTGACACACTATATCTCAACTTGGAAATAGCAATGTCATTTTGGTCATCTATGAGAATGCAGTACAAATTAGCCAGGAATACATTTAATGATGCTATTTTTCTTTTTCTAGGAAACTTAGAAAATGTAAATTGCTGTCAGACTGATAGCGTTCTCATTGTAAAATGTAATCAATCATCTACAAGGATGGAGGAAAAAATTCAATTTTTATATAGTGACTGGGGCTCACTAAGCTGAAAAGTATAGAATCATCATTCGTATTCTGAGATCAATGGGGCAGAAAAAGGTCAATGTACAACTGGCCAGAAATAGAGGGAAGATGTACCAAAATAATTAATAATAGAAAAGGTCACTTGAATCATAAGGATATAACATATTATGAAATAATATATTCTAACAAAAGAATGTCTTTGAATGAAAAGCAAAGATGGTAATTAATTGTATTGATTCCTACAAAGGAAGGGTCTGTTTTTAATTTTTTAAATTTTATTTCTTTTTCTTTTTGTCACACTTCAAAGACATTATTGACTATAACAGAAGAAAATATTTTCAAATATATGTTTTATTTCATTAAATATTTCCTAATTACATTTAAAAATTAATATTTTTAAACTGGGTTCTGAATTTCTTTCTACCTACCACATCTTTGAGAAAACAATTAATTTGCTATTAATTATACATATAAAGTCGTGCAAAACATATTTCCATATTAGCCACATTGCAAAAGAAAATACAGAACAAGGAAAAAAAAACGTTAAAAAAAAGTATGTGTCAATGGACACTCAGAATTCATCACTTTTCTTTTTTAGAGATGGATACATTTTTCATCATGGAACCTTTGAAATTGTCTTGAATCAGATAAGTTTTTCCCACTTAATTACACAAGAGAAATTATTTAAAATTACCTATCAATTTTGAGAAAACTTTCATTTGTACTGTGACCCATATATGGTGGTTTTCTTATCGGTCTCCCATTGTGTATTGAATGTCATCTTTCCTTCCACTTGCCCTTCAAAGAAGGTAGATATCTTTCAAGGTAGTTGCAAAAAGCAACATTTCATATAATTATAAATTCTGATTTTAAGGGGATAGATATAAATTCACTGGTGAATCTTTAAGATATTTCCCTATTTTGGTAACTCTGATTTTTTTTGTGGTAACATTCAAAGAATGCTGTGTGATGACAACAAACTCAATCTCATGTTCACCTATGTTTTTATTAACTTAAAATGTGGGTAATGATAAAAAATTTTGGTTTTTAATTATTTTCAGGCATATCTGACTCTTTGTGACCTCATTTCGGTTTTTCTTGACAATGATACTGAAGAGGTTTGCCATTTTCTTTTCCAGCTCATTTTTATAGATGTGGAAACTGAGGAAAATAAGATTAAAAGACTTTCCTAGGATCACATAGCTAGTAAGTGTTTGAGACCAGACTTGAACTCATGAAAATGAGTCTTTTTGACTCTAGTCCCAGCAATCTATCCACTGTACCACCTAGCTGTCCTACTTATTGAAAATTGAGTTATAAAATTAATTTTTAAATTATTCAAATTAAGTTATCAATATTTGTCTGGACTACAAAAAAGCTTTGAAAAATTCAGAATATCCAGCAGTCATTATGAATGGATATGAAATTTTCTCTAATTTTCCAAGTCTTTCCTAGGGTTATACTTTAACCATTAGTTGTTGTAAAAGTTGAAAAAGTTTTTTTATTAAAAGTAACTTTGTATTTGGAACTTTGCATATAAGCCCCATTGTAAAAAAGAAAGAGTATGAACTATTAAATAATATATTATGAAAAGTAGCCATATCTGATAAAATAGTAGCTTTGGAGTCAGGAACGTCGGGGTCCAAATTCCATCTCTGACAAGTCATACCTGACTGTATGACTGAGCAGATATAACCTTTCTATGACCCAGGGCAATCTCTAAGAACAACTTGGAGAGAAGTTGATTTACCTAAGCAGTTTGTTTCCTCAGCAGGAATTCCATATATAAAGACAACCACAGATCAGAGATACATTAACATATTTATGAATAAACATGATCAATATTATTATATGTCATGGTGGTCACATAATATATGGATATTTCCTCTAATGATGAAGTTGGAAATATGCTCTCATCTTGGGTGGACTGTATCCGGGATTTCCCATAATTCCTGCATTGAACACCAACCAGCATTTTAGGCACTGGGTTTTGTGGGTTTTCCTCTAGGTCTCTTGCATTTATATTGAATAAACATAATTATCCACAGCTCTTATTAAATGGACTATTTTTTTTATGGGAGGGGGATGTGACTGCTATGGCATCTCATTAACAACCCTTATTTGGGAATTGGTTGCAGTTTAATAGTGCCTACCATGTGTCTGTCAATTAACCTTGAGTGACCTTCAACTTTAATTCTCCAGACACTGGCAGACATTACTCAGATAAATAAAATTTTATTAAAAGGAAATAGTTGTTTAAAAGATGAAAATTAGTGGTGGCTAAGTGGCACAGTGAATAGAGCACCAGACCTGGAGTCAGGAGGAACTGGGTTCAGATCTGGCCCCAGACACTTAAAACACACACACACACACACACACACACACACACACACACACATATGCGTGCACGTACACGTGCGCACACACACACACACACACACACACATACACAAACCTAGCTATGTGACCTTGGGCAAGTAACTTAACCCCAATTGCCCTCCAAAAAGCAAAAAATATTTAAAAAAAGATGAAAATTGCCTGTCTCAAAGGCTCTACCTACTAAAGTATGCTGTGTCTTCTGCACTCTAAAGATGTAGCATAGCTTTACCTAAAGATGTCTATCTTTAATGGAATTGCAAAGTAACAGGGACTGGGCTTAGTTGAATGAAAGGAAGAGCAGACTATGACTAAATTGTCTTGGGAAAATTTCACGGAGATTAATCACCTCAAGGTTCTCCTTGAAACAAAGTCTCACTGTCTATTGAAAAAAAATAATCCTTCTTATAATTCGATGCCTCCATGATGATAGCGAACAATTCTTGAAAGTAAATATTTCTCTTTTTAAAGTTCTCTTCATATCTATAACCATAGTCCTCAAAAAGTCCTCTTTGTTATTGCATCTTTCAGGGGATCTTGCCTGATCTTGAAATATGGAAAGGCACTTTGTTGTTGGAGGCCCTTTAAGGCACTAATTTGCTCTGTTGAGTCAAATGGATTTTCTTAACTTTAGTCATGTAGATTAATTAGGTACAAATGAGCATTTTTTTTGGTTTATTTTTGTTTGTTTTTTGCTTTTCTATTACACTGCTGACTTATATTTAACACATGGTTCACTAAAACCTACTGAGTTTTCTCACAAGAACTATTTCCCACTATAACTTTCCCAATCATTTATGTGTATTTGATTCTCCAACTCAAGTGTATGCATTTCCTTTTTGGAGGGGGGATGGCAGGGCAATTGGGCTTGCCCAAGCTCACATAGCTAGTGTTAAGTGTCTGAGGTCACATTTGAACTCAAGTCTTCATGACTCCAGGGCTGGTGCTCTATTCACTGAGCCACCTAGCCGCCCACCAAACATATTTTATACAATATTCTAAATTTAGTTCGTCCTGGGATCCTTCAATCAAGATTTTTTTTTTGTATTCCATCCTCAGCCAATTTATCTCTCAGGCTTAGAATCATTTTCAACTTTTATGAACGTAATTGGTACCTTAATAAACATCACTTAAAATATAGATCTGAGCACAGACGGACGGGTTGCGAGCTACATCAAAACTTCATTATATTCTCTTTCTTCCAAAACCCACTCCTCTACCAAGCTTTACTAATTCTGTCGGGGGCATAAATGTATTTCTTTTCAGTGACTCATTTCCCCAAACTCAATGTTGTCTTAAAAAACTTACTTTCACCATCTCCACGTGTCCAAACAGCAGCCAAACTTGTCATACCTCTGTAATGCCAAGGAAAGGTAACTTCCCAAGGTTCAGAATACCAGCATAGGTGCTCTCCATTTTATTCAGTGGCAAACCAAGAACAGAGAAGGTCAAAACATGACATTATTCAAAATACAGCATTTACTAAGTGTGATTAAATAATCTCCAAGTACTACCCCACCCCAGGACCTTCCAATCATTCAATCAATTACAAAGTCCCTGTTCTAAATACTACTCCACCCCTAGGCTATACCATCATTTAGTCCACCACAAAACCCCTCTTCTCAAATGGAGATTAGTTTCCAAACATAAGTAAACTACATTCATTTGTTCAACCACAGAACACAAAAAGGTCAAAAGTTCCCCACCCCTGGATCACAATTGAATCTACACTAGAGTTACATGAAGTTTAAGCACAGCACTTAATACCCAAATGGAGGTCTTTTCTTCATCTTGACACAGGCAAGTTCTCAGCAATCTTAGTTCCTGGGGAGACAAGGCTTAGCAAGGCCACAAGATACATTGCCAGTACCTTCATTAATACATCCTCTGTCTGTAGAACAGTCCTAGAACCCCTGAAAACATTAGCAAAACCCTCTCCCAGGATTTCTGTAAACATACAACAAGAAAATCCTTCTTCAGGGCTTCTGAACCAACAGAAAGGTTCCCAGACCCCTGCAACAACATCACTGTCCTTCACCAGTGGACAGTATTCATTCTGTCTGCAGGACAGTCTCCAGACCCCTGCAACAACAGCACTGTCCTTCACCAGTGGACAGTATTCACTCTCTGTCTGCAGGACAATCTCAGGGCTTCTTAACCAAACGCCAGGTTCCAGGACTTCTTCAGCAAAAGGACTGTCTTTCACCAGTGGACAAATCTGGCAAAACAACATCAGGTGGGATTAACAAGCTCTGGGTTTTAACACAATCAATTTGAAAAACCAGGCCAATACAGGGGAATCTTTAAATGCCATTACTATGACAACCTCTCTCCATAATGTTGGGGTTTTTTTGTTTGTTTGTTTTTCAAGTTGTTTTTAATCATGTCCAACCTTTTGTATTTGGGGTATTCATGGCAGAGATTATGTCATTTCCTTCTAAAGCTCATTTTCCAGGTCAGAAAACTGAGGTAAATAGGTTTAAGTGACTTGTCTAGGACAACATAGCAATTAAGTGTCTGAAATTGGAGTTGATCTCTGGTTTTCCCACATCCCTATTGCAATGGTTTCCTTTGGTCCCCAGGATCAGATATAAATGTCTCTATTTGACATTTAAATCCTTTCACAACCTGATTCCATCCTGGCTTCCTAGTCTGATTGTTCATAACTTCCCTTGGGATGGTTCAAATTGCCTTCTTGCTTATCCTAACAATCACACAAAATCACACCTAAAATATTCAAAATGAATAGAAACCAAGGTATAATACCATTCCTTAATCCAAATCCTACAACAATATTTTTTCTAATGGAAACTTTATTTTGAGTTGAAATCAGGGACAATTCAATTAAACTTTTTTTTATTAATATGGAAAATGGTGAAATTTATATATAACTTCTGTTGAAATTCTGTTATGGTCACTAATTTTTCCCACCTGATATTTCATTGTTATATTATCTATCTTTAAATTAAAAGTATATAAAATCTCACCTACTTGATGTGATAGTAATGGCAATTAAAGATTCCCCTGTGTTGGCTTTGTTTTCAAATTGATTGTGTTAAAACCCAGAGCTTGTTAATCCCATCTGTGGGATGGGCTTGTTGATGTGAAAAGAAAGTCCTGAACTGGGAGGAGCTGGTGGTAGATTTGGAGAGACAAGAGAGAGGCAGAAGATCTTTTTGGAAGCAGCACCTCGTGGAGAGAGAGAGACTAAGAGAATTGCTGGTGGCCACTTTGAATTGCCCTGGACTTTTGAGACCTGCCCCCTAATCTGCCAAGGACTGAGGAGACATGGCTGTTTTGCTGGTACTTTGTCTGTCTGTTTTGATGTTATTTTCCAGATTTGTCCACTGGTGAAAGACAGTCCTTTTGTTGAAGAAGTCCTGGAACCTGGCTTTTGGTTAAGAAGCCCTGAGACTGTCCTGCAGACAGAGAGTGAATACTGTCCACTGGTGAAGGACAGTGCTGTTGTTGCAGGGGTCTGGAGACTGTCCTGCAGACAGAATGAATACTGTCCACTGGTGAAGGACAGTGCTGTTGTTGCAGGGGTCTGGAGACTGTCCTGCAGACAGAGTGAATACTGTCCACTGGTGAAGGACAGTGCTGTTGTTGCAGGGGTCTGGGAGCCTTTCTGTTGGTTCAGAAGCCCTGAAGAAGGATTTTCTTGTTGTATGTTTACAGAAATCCTGGGAGAGGGCTTTGCTAATGTGTTCAGGGGTTCTAGGACTGTTCTACAGACAGAGGATAAATTCATGAAGGGATTGGCAATGTATCTTGTGGCCTTGCTAAGCCTTGTTTCCCCAGGAACTAAGATTGCTGAGAACTTGCCTCATGTCAAGATGAAGAAAAGACCTCCATTTGGGTATTAAGTGCTGTGTTTAAACTTGATGTAACTCTGGGGTAGATTCAATTGTGATCCAGGGGTGGGGAACTTTTGACCTTATGTTTGGAAACTAATCTCCATTTGAGAAGAGGGGCTTTGTGGTGGACTTAATTAAGGTATAGCCTAGGGGTGGAGAAGTATTTAGAACAGAGACTTTGTAATTGATTGAATGATTGGAAGGTCCTGGGGTGGGGTAGTCCTTGGAGATTATTTAATCACACTTAGTAAATGCTGTATTTTGAATGATGTCATGTTTTGATCTTCTCTGTTCTGGGTTTGTTACTGAATAAAATGGAGAGCACCTATGCTGGTATTCTGAACCTTGGGAAGTTACCTTCCTTGGCATTATATTACACTTGACAATGTGCATTGATCGAATTAACTGAATATTTTATTACTATTAATAACTCCATTAAAAGTGATTTTAATAGAGCATATTCAATCATATTATTCTGAGTAAAGTAATATGAATATTGTTTTTAATGATAGGAAACACTCTTTGTCTTGTGCAGTAATGAAATGTACTATCATCTGAATAATTGGAGCAATTTGCCAAGTCATTGGGAGCACAGATCATTCCAAAATTTGAGTATGAGTAATGAAATGATTTTCTTTCAAGCTTACTACATTCTAAATTGTCTCTATTATATATTTTATAATATAAATAATATATCAGTACAGTTTCATATGTACATACTTTCTAAATTAGTATTAGTACTGTTGCATTTTTGAAGGTTTGGAGATCACTGGTCTAGAGAAAGCAGCTCTGGACTCCAAATACTCAGTGATCCGTCTTCCCTTCCTTCTCTGTTGTTATTGTTGTTGCTTTTTATATTTTTGAAGGGCAAGACAATTAGGGTTAAGTGACTTTCCCAAGGTCACACTGTTTTACACTCTCCAGTTCTCTAATCTCTCCATACAGATTAGGATTCCACTCTCCACATGGATTAGGAGACAAAGATCTCAAAAGATTCTTTTGTTTTTCTTTAAATTATTTATTCTTCCATTTTCCATCTTTAGAACATGCTTCATTTTTTCTGCCTGCCACTTTCACTCTTCAACTGGTTACTTTGACAGCAAATTGACATAGCTTCAGGCACTTACTTCCTTTTGTCTTTGCTCATCCAGAAAATGGAGGTGGTGTGCAACACTTTGTACAAGATTTAGAGTTTATGCCATTACAAAGCTCTGAAACAGTATTCCATATATATAATGAACTTACCTACCTATACTGCTACTATTCAATAGTATATATTAATGCTATAATTTAATATCTACTTTTAAGGTAAATATTGATTTCCTGAATATCAAGGGCCAGTCACTAGAAGAAGATTTTGATTCTGAAGTTATATTTGCATCACATTGCTAGCAATTATAATATCTAGATATAACATTGTAAAAAAGGATAAATTATTAGCATGACATGTATTGTGTGCATTTATTTAGAAAATCAAAATAATTCTTCTCTGATTAGACATTGAATCTAGATAACAGTCTGGAACTCAAATGGAAGTGTTGGTATTTTTTTCAAATATTAAGTACCAAATATATTTAAAACAACATCACATAACATATTTTTCCCTAAGACATGGTCTTAAGGAACTATACATAATACTGTTTCAAATTATACTATCTTTCAATTGGATTTTTGCTTTTTAATGTGTTATAGTAATTGACTACAAGTTTCTATTTGATAGGGTCTCCAGTCAAACATCATAAGAATCCCAGAGGTAATGACCCTAAAAATATCTTTCCCCCTGATTTCATTTCTCACCTATTCAAAAATGCATTAGATGGAGAAAGATTACATCTGTTTGAAAAATGAAAGTGAAAAAGAAAAGCTGTTCCCTTATAACAACAATGAAAAACTCAAATTCAGATGGAAGGAGCTATATGAGAGTGAAAAAGGGTTGATATAAAATTATAATTATAAAGGATTAATTGACTGGATTTAAAAAATGATATGCATATCATAGATTATGCGTTCAGACGCATATTGTTTTTCAAAGCAGTGATTGCAGGAGGCCCCTTTATTCAAGTGAGACTGCCACTGGAACAGGTAAATGGTACAAAGAAAGATTATTCAAAGAATCTGCCACTTAGAAATGTCTATCTGAGCTAATAAGAAATGAGATAATTGATGGTCTTGGGGAAAAGTAGCACAGAATAATCAAGCATGGGTAGGTTGTGTTCTGTTTCCTTAGAGAAAATTAACAAATTGATGAGATTAGAGATCAATTGGAGTGTTAGGGAATCACATTTTTGACAAGACATTTTTCCAGCTGCATGTGCCTACCTCTATTGCTTCAAATGGTTGCTTACTCTTTCCAGAAATTAATGAACACCAAATGGACAAATATTTGCCATGATGGCATACATGATATGCATTTGTGTATGTACATATAAATATACATATACATATATGTATGCAAACCTATATGCATTTGCATATATAGCTTGATGTCAATTCCAGAACTCCAGAAAATTCAGGTTATCATCCTTTTTAAAAATTGTGTAGTCTTCCATGGTGACAATATTTATATGGATATAATATGATCTGCTAAGTCTGTTAGAAAATGCCATCATTAGAATGTAAGTTAATTTTGGGGAGAGGCTAGTTCATTCTTCATATGTATATATTAAGAATAATAATTGGTATATAGTAGGAACTTAGAGTACTGGGCTTGGAATCAGGAAGACAATTTAATGAGTTCAAACCTGGCCTTAGACACTTAGTAGCTATGTGACCCTGGATAATTCACTTAACCCTGCTTACATCAATTTCTCACCTGTAAAATCAGCTGAAATGGAAAACCACATCAAAATCTTTGCCAAGAAAACTCTGAATGGAATTACGGAGAGTTGCATGTAATTGAAGTGACTGAATAACAAGAAACTTCATAAATACTTTTTGATTCATTTTACTTGACTCTCATACCCATTATTTTCTTCCTCTTATGAAGTTAATATATTATTATAATTCATATTGCTATTAACATTTCTATGACACTAAAGCCATAAAAGTCATATATATATAAATTTCTTACTCAGTTTTCACAACACTGTGAAGTGCTATTATCCTTATTTTACAGATCTGGAAACTGAGGCTCAAAAAGAGTAGAGGCTTTGCCCAAGATCACAAAATTAGTAAATATATAAGGGAGAATTGAAACGCAGGTCTCCCAAATTCCCAGGCCTATACCCTATTCATTAAAAGACCTAACTTCTTTTAGTAATAGGGTTTGGAGTGGATTCCCTTTCTTTCTATCCAGACTTACCTTTAACATCAAGCAAAATTAAAAACAGAGGGATCAAAATGAGAAACTAGGGATCTGGCTCTAAAATTCTTGAAGAGAAGGGCCATATGTTTTTTCAAGTGTCAATAAACACCAAAACTAAAGATACAAAACAAAACTAAAATAATCATATTGGTAGGCCACAGAGCTGGGCCAGTGTTTGAAGGGGCAGTAATATCTTGCCCCCAAGATAGTATTTGTTTCCTGCCCTTCTAGTTGTGCTAGTTATCTGGCATATTAAATGCTCCTAACTCTAAATTGCTTTTTGGCTGAACATATTTACCCTTTGCTTTCCTTCCCTTTTTATTGAATTCACACTGGTTTTTATGCCTGGACGTGGACTATAATTTCTTTATGGTATCTAGGACACTGTATCAGACTCCATAAATATTTTAAGGATACAATCAATATTGTAATCTTTTGTCACTGTTCCACTTTATCCACCCTCCCCCGGCCTATAAAAGTAAAGAATTTTGTAAGTCAGGAAATGAGGCTGCCTGCCATTTCCATCTGGATACAATTAACTGTTACCCTTTGATATATAAATAACAAAATAATTGATAGTTTAGTGTTGGAGAAAAACCACTTTCAGGCGCACGTTTCAAAAAATTTTGTTTGTGAATTTTACCAGTATGGTTCTATTGCTTTATGGGTACATAAATGGTGTGAGCACAATAATTACTTACATAAGGTAGGAGATCAGGCTTAGACTCCATCCTGTCATTAATCAGGCATTTCATTTTGTGTATATAGATGGACTTCTCATAGATAAAGGTTTATTTTGTGATACTTAATAATTGGCATCCGTGGTCCACTCATCCCATTTATTTGTGACTCCCTTCTGCATGAAGACAAATTGTTTTGATTGTTTACACATCTCTGGAAGGGAGGGTGACCTTCAAATGGATGTTAAAATAGATATTAAGAAGTCATTTGTCTTCATTATCTTTTAATTAAAGCTTTGTAAAATCTTCTAAAATATCTCAACATCATTAAGACCATGGGAAGGACACTTATTTCAGATGAAAATATTCTTTTAAAATCTGTTGGTTCTTTTTTTCTGTGTATTTGTTACTCTGAATGTGTATCTATAGGTTTTTTCTTTAGTAAATCTTTCTAAGAAATGCAAAGCAAAAATTACTTCCCCTTTACTTGGAAGAAAGTGAAGTAAAAATAGCATTTCCCGGAGCATGGGAGACCTTATTATGATTAATTGAAATTTCAGGCTAAATGAAGGTAATATGGTGAAATTGATTGGGGGAAGGATGTTCCCCAGTCAGATGAGGCACCTGTTAATAGATTTATGCCCATTACTCTTTTAAGTGTTAATAAATGTGTGACTATAAAGTATAATTTTTTCTAGAAAACTTGCAGAAAGATTATTTTTTTAAATCCACACAGATTTTGACTCTAGCAATTGGATTCCTAATCTTAGAGTGAAAATACTTTGAAAGAAAAATCATAAAATATATAAAGTTCAGCTCTTGTCATGATTGTAGCCAAGGTGAATGACACCCTGAGTAACAGCAAAATACTAAAACCTGACCCCTAAAATGTCACAAGCAGAAAAACCTTTTCTGAAGGCCTCATAAGTTACATATATCCAAATTGAAACTCCCCTAGAAATATCAGCATCTTGAGGGGGTTTAAAAAGTCTTTGGAGAGTAATAATATTGACAATAATGACAACAATAATAAATCCAAGATGGATTAATAATAGCTAGCATTTATTTTGTGTTTTAATGCTTGCAAAGCCCTTTACAAATATCTCATTTGATGCTCACAACCACCTTCAAAGGTAGTTATTTTTAAGCTCATTTTAGACATAAGGAAACTGAGGTAGGCAGAGGTTAAGTGAGTTTTCCAGTAGCATACACTCCAGTTCCAGGTCTCTATCCCTTCACCACCTACCTGCCCCTAGGGAAAGTGCTTTTTAGACTACAAAACACAGTTCCAAGAAACAATCAAGGCAGTTAGTAGAGAAAAGGGTCAATCAAAAAATTTTTTTTCTTTAATTTTTTTTGTTTTTATTAATTTCTTTGTTTATTTTTAGTTTACAAGATTCAGTTCCACAATCCCTTGAGTTTCAAAATTCCTCCCCTTCTCCCTCCCATGTTGGCATGCAATCAGGTATAGGATCTGCAGATACTTTCACATTAGACATTAGTCAGGTTATAAAGAAGGATTGTATCAGATGGAATGAACAATGGGAGAGAGGAAATAAAACCAAACAAAAAAAGGAGAGAAGGTAGTTTGCTTCAATCTGCATTCAAACTTTGTTCTTTCTAGTTCTTTCTCTGGATGTAAACATCTCTCTCCATCATTTTTTGGGCTTGATTTATAACCCTGCATTGCTGAGTAGAATCCAGTCAATCAAAGTTGGTCATCACACATACGTTGTGTCTGTAATTGTGCACAGATTTCTCCTGTTCTGCTCTTCTCACTCAGCATCAGTTTGCATAAGCTTCTCCAGGTAAATATGAAGTACATCTGCTCCTCGTTTCTTATGGGACAATAGTATTCCATTATATTCATATACCATAACTTGTTGAGCCATTCCCCAATTGATTGACATCCCCTTAATTTCCAGTTCTTTGCCACAACAAAAAGAGCTGCTATAAATATTTTTGTACATATGGGCCCTCCTCCCATTTCTATGATCTCTTTAGGATACAACCCTTGAAGTGGTATTGCTGGGTTAAAGGGTATGAAATTATTTATAGCCCCAAGGTCATAGTTCCAGAATGCTCTTCAGAATGGTTGAATCAGTTCACAACTCCAGCAGCAATGCATTAGTGTTCCAGTTTGTCCACATCCTCTCCAGCATTTCTCATTTTCCTGTTTTGTCATCTTAGCCAATTTGACAGGTGAGATGTGGTACCTCAGAGTTGTTTTGATTTGCATTTCTTTAATCAATAGTGATTTGGAGCATTTCTTCATATGTTTGTACATATCTTTAATTTCCTCTTCTGATAACTGCCTGTTCATATCCTTTGACCATTTATCAATTAGGGAATGACTTGTATTCTTATAGATTTGATTCAATTCTCTGTATATTTTAGAAATGAGGCCTTTAGTAGAGATATTGGTTGTAAAAATTCTTTCCCAGATTTCTACTTTCCTCCAAATATTGATTACATTGGCTTTGTTTGTACAGAAGTTTTTCAATTTAATGTAATTGAAATTATCAATTTTACATTTTATAATGCTCTCTATTTCTCATTTGGTCATAAAGTCTTCCCCTCTCCATAAATCTGACACATAAACTATTCCTTGGTTTCCCATATTGCTTACAGTATCTACATTTACACATAAATCTTGCACCCATTTAGACTTGATTTTGGTATATGGCGTTAGATAAAGGTCTATGCCCAGTTTCTGTCATACTATATTCCAGTATGCCCAGCACTTTTTGTCAAATAGTGAGTACTTATCTCCAAAACTGGCATCTTTGGGTTTATCAAACAGTAGATTATTATAGCCATTGACTGCTGAGTCTCATGTACCCAATCTATTCCATTGATCTATTAATTTATTCCTCAGCCTGTACCAAGTAATTTTGATGACTGCTGCTTTATAATACAGATTAAAATCTGGTATAGCTAGGCCACCTTCCCTAGCATTTCTTTTCATTAATTCCCTTAATATTATGGACCTTTTGTTATTCCAAATGAATTTTGTTACTATTTTTTCTAGCTGCATAAAGTAATTTTTTTAGTAGATTGATTGTTATGGCACTAAATATCTAGTTTAATTTAGGTAGTATTGTAATTTTTATTGTATTAGCTTGACCCAGCCATGAGCAATTGATGTTTTTTTTCCAACAAATAAAGTCAGATCTAAGTAATCAAAGCAATTTTAAAGAGAAATGTTTTTTAAAATAAATTTGAAGCTGCTGATGACTCTTATTTTCAAAAAATAAGTAGTCCAGAGACTCCTTGTATTTTTTTTGTGGACAATGCCCATTTTAATTTTTTTTTAAATTAATTTGTTTGTTTCCTTTTACTTTACAGGATTCAATTCCACAATTCCTTGAGTTTCACCTTTTGTCCACCTCCCTCCCCTTCCCCCCCCCCCC
>NW_027186457.1:16177558-16212905 GCF_028583685.1 Petaurus breviceps papuanus | reverse complement strand
CAAAGTGGCTTATAGTCAAGTATAGTATCTGTAAATACTTTCACATTATACATTAGTCAGGTTATAAGGATGGATTGTACCAGCTGGAATGAAAAATGGTAAAGAGGACATAAAACCAAATAAGAGAAGAAAAAAGATCAGGTATTTTGCTTCCACCTGGATATAAACTTAGTTCTTTCTAGTTCTTTCTCTGGATACACATATTTCTCTCCATCATGAGTCTTTTGGGATTGACTTATATCACTGCATTGCTGAGAAGAGTCCAGTCTATCAAAGTTGGTCATCATACATACATTGTGTCTGTAATTGTGTACAAATTTCTCCTAGTTCTACTCTTCTCACTCAGCATCAGTTCTTTTAAGCCCCTCCAGGTAAATATAAATACCGTCTGCTCCTCGTTTCTTATAGCACAATAGTATGCCATAACATGCATATACCACAACTTGTTCAGCCATTCCCCAATTGATGGGCACCCCCTTAATTTCCAATTCTTGGATACCCCAAAAAGAGCTGCTATAAACATTTTTGTACATGTGGGTCTTTCTCTCATTTCTATGATCTCTTTGGGATATAACCCTAGGAGTGGTATTGCTGGATCAAAGGGTATGAAAGTATTTATAGCCCTTTGGGCATAATTCCAGATTGCTCTCCAGAAAGGTTTATTCTTCCAAATGAATTTTGTTACCATTTTTTCTAGCTCTATAAAGTAGTTTTTTGGTAAATTAATTGATATGGCACCAAATATATAATTTAGACTCCTTGTACTTCTAAAGAACTCTTCCAAGGAGATGCTATTTCAGTTGGGTTCCAGTGATAAACAAAGATTTTTATCTTAAGCATAGCAAAATTACTTGGTTGTTGCCATGACTCCTATTTGAGTTGGAATTAGTTAGGCCTCGATTTCTTTTGGCTAGTTAGAGAAATCCAGAGTGTACTCTGGGTCTTGTATGTACCCATTATGCCTGCACATGTACAAAGAGAAGTAGCTGAATCCAGAAGAAGTTGAGAAATATCCAAAATAAAAAGCCTAAAGTTTGGAGGGAGCCAATTTAGGTAGAACAAGCAGTCAACTCCATGTCATTGCTCGCTTTTGTCTTCCCAATCTGGTATGAATTTCATGGTGATGGATGACTCCTCTGGATCATTTTCTTCCTAGTTGGCTTAGCACATTTGATCTCAATGTTTTATAGAGAACCTTCTACCAACCAGATCTGACCTTTCAGTTTGGCCCTTGCTCCCCTCCTGACTTGGACAGCTTTTGGAGGGATTGCCATTCTCCTCGCTAGGGAAATTAACCTACTTAATTACATATGTCAGCTGCTTTTGATTGGAAATGATAGGAAAGGCTACATTATCTTATCAAAGACTCCTTATATCCCATAAACTATTGATTCAAACTCAAGGATTCTAAGATTTTTCCAAACAGGATAAGATCATTTTCTTTACAATATAATATTTATTCTAAGTAATTGAGGAGTTTTCTGGGGATAATTAAGGAATTTTGGTGATAAGGTGCATGACAATGCTACACTTTCTAATCAAAATTGTGTTGCTGTTGTTGTTGTTTAAAAAGGGTTACAATATCCATAGAAGTAAACGAACATAACATTTGGCATTGCTAAATAACCTTTGGGGTGAAAAACCTAACTAAAAAGTATTTAATTATAAGCATAAACGCAGAATGTAAAATAAACACATAGTAAGTGAAGGTACCTTATGTAGTAATATAGGACTAATGTCATTGATTCTGTAAAGTAATTCTAATTCCAAGCCACTTGTGGCTTAGAAAAGTAATTTAATTTCCCTGGGTCTCAGATCCTCTTCTATAAAATAAGATGTTGGAGTAGATTGTCTCCATATTTCCTTTCAGCTCTAGACCTATGATCCTTAGATAATGATGAGTTAATTTATTTTTATGCTAGAACTTGTATACATTTTTCTTTATTTTTTTGGAGGGCAATTGGGGTTAAGTTACTTGCCCAAGGTCACATGGCTAGGTGTGTGTGTATGTGTGTGTGTGTGTATGTGTGTTAAGTGTCTGAAGCCAGATTTGAACTCAGGGCCTCTTTACTCCAGCGCCGGTGCTCTATTCACTGCACCACCTAGCTGCCCCTTTTTTCTCCTTATTTTTTAAATACAATAATCTTTTAGGAAACATCACATACTGTAAGACTATATACGAAACTGGTTTCAACATGAATTTAAAGTTTAAAAAAGCAGCCTTACTAGAGCATAACTTTAAAACACATATTTCTACAACTATATCCAACTAATATGTATCAACTCCTCTGGGCATTTCACTGTACAAGTTATTCTGGGAGATATAAAGTTTAGAGGAAATATATTCCCTGGATTTATGCATCAAGTTGAAAAGAGGTTATCACACATAAAAATAAGAATTATATGAAATGATATCTGAATGACTAGTGAGATGTTTTGTGGGGGATGAGAGACAAAAAAAGATCATTAACTGTGATCTAGAGGAGATGGCATTTGAGATCATCTTTAAAAATGGGTAGGTTTTAGAAAGGAAGTAAAGAGGGTATTACAGGCATAAGTGGGCAGAATGCACTGTGACATAGAAAAAAAAAGTGAAGTAGGTATGATAGATGGTGAACAGTTCATCTTGATTGATGCAGTTTATATTTAAGGGGAAACTGAGATATAATTGCAATTCAAGTTTTGTATTAGAAGGTAGCACTGAAAGTCAGGTAAAGTCGTGGTTTGATCTTTCATCAGTAGATAATGGTGAACCTCTGAGGGAAGTCAAAAAGGCCTGGATTCAAATCCATCCTCACACAATTGCTTGTTCTGTAATCCTGGCCAAGCTACTTAACCTTTATCTGCCTCGATTTCCTAAACTATAAAATAGGAATCATAATTTGTCCCTTCCTGAATGTTGTAGAAAATAAGAAAGTGTTTGTGAAGTGCTTTCTATAATGCCTGGAACCTACTAGGCAGTTAAAACATGTTTATGTGCTTCCTTCTTATTATAATGGTTTTAAATGAAGTATTAATGACTCTATATGTTGTTGCGCATTCATTAAGTTATGTCTGTCTCTTCATGACTCTATGGACTACAGGAAGCTAGGCCTTTCTATCCTTTACTATCTCCCAAGTCTTCCCAATATCATGTTCATTGCTTCCATGACACTATCTACCTCTCTCATCTTCTACTGTCCCCTTTTACTTTTGCCTGCAATTTTTCCCAACATCTGGCTGCTTTCCAAGGAGTCCCAACTTCTGAGTAAGTGTTTCAAAGTATTTAAGTTTCAGCTTCAGTATTTGACCTTCCAGTGAATAGTCAGAATTAATTTCTTTAAGTATTGATGCATTTGGCCTTTTTGCTGTCCAATGAATGGACTCAAACTTTTTCTCTAGCATCACGATTTGAAAGTATTGATTCTGCATTACTCAGATTTCCTTATAGTCCAACTCACACAGATATACATTACTACCAAAAAACCATAGTTTGACTATACATACATTTTTTTGGCAAGGGGATGTCCCTGCTTTTTAGGATGCTTTCTACATTTATCATAGCTTTTCTTCCAAGAAGCAAACATTTTTGTTTCATGACTGAAGTCACCATCAGCAGTGATATTTGAGCCCAAGAATATAAACAACTCCTCCTCCTACCCCTTCCTTTCCCTTTCTCCATTTCCCCCTCCTCTCCTCTCCTTTCCCCTCCATCTCTTTCTTCTTCTTCTTCTTCTTCTTCTTCTTCTACTTCTTCTTCTTCTCCTTCTCCTCCTTCTTCTTCTTCTTCTTCTTCTTCTTCTTCTTCTTCTTCTTCTTCTTCTTGTAATAGGACCAGTTGCTTTGATAAAACTTTTTTAATTTTAAGCTTCAAGCTAGTTTTGACACTCTCCTCTTTCATCTCATCAAGAGGCTTTTTAATTCTTAACTTTCTGTCATCAGTATGGTATTAATTCCATACCGGAGATCATTGATATTTCTCCTCGTATAACAGCAAACACCCAAGTATACCCAGGATAGTTGCTAGCTCAAGTTCTCTGACCTGCTTTTCTAAAGTAAAGCAACTCAAAAAGGATTAACAATCTTCCTTTAATCAAACATATCATTTACCTACTTCAGGGGAAAAGGTCAGCACCCTGAAGTTCAGAGAATACAAACAGAAGTTACAAGCAGACAAAAATACAGACAGAGAAAATGACACAATTTATCAGACAAACAGACAGGACTTCTAGCTGTTAGATCATCAAATACATACAGTTAGTCAACAAGAGGGAGAAGCACCAACATCTGGGATTTCAAAGCGGGGGCCTCAACTTCTGACCAGAGTCTCATGTGGCCAAATCAAACAACTCTTCCCAAAGTGAGCCCCAAAGCAAAACCTCACATCAGGATATATAAAACCTTCTCCAGGGTCAGAGAAAATCACAACCCTCATGACCCTCTTGACTACAAAGTAACAAAAGTTGTGCCTTCCTGAAAAATAAGTTTCCCATCACAGGGTTTATGTGATCACATTCAGCCTATGGGGGTGGGGGGCAGAGTTTATTTTCAAATCAGGAAAAGTCCACAAATTCACCTAGGCTTATTAAGGGGCAGGGAAGACCTTCAAATTCCCATTCCCATTATACCTAACCACCTTACTTCCAGCTTTTGATTCATCTAGTCTGGCATTTTTCATGATGTACTCTGCATATAAGTTAAATAAGCTGACAATATACAGCATTGTCATATTCCTTTCCTGATCTTCAACCAATCGTCTCTTGTTCAGATCTAGCTGTTTCTTCTTGACCTGCATGCAGGTTCCTCAGGAGACAAGTAAGATAATGCCACATTTTGTTGTAATCCATATGGTCAAAGACTTTCATGTAGTCAATGAAATATTAATAGATTTTTTTATGGAACTCCCTTGTTTTCTCCTTAATCCAGGAGGTAAGTTTAGCAATTTGGCCTCTAGTTCCTCTGCCTCTCATAAATCTATCCTGCACTTCTGCTGTCTCAGTTGATGAATTGTTGAAGACTAGCTTGCAGAATCTTAAGCAAAACCTTGCTGGCATATGAAATGAGGGCAAATGTTCAGTCATTTAAAGATTCTTTGATATTGCCCTTCTTTAGGGTGGGGGCATTAATGTATCTTTTCAAATCCAGTGGCCCCTGTTGAGCTTTGTGATTTCAGTGGCATAATGAACACAACACTTTTAACATCATCTTTTAGAATTTTAAATAGCTCAGGTGGGATTGAATTACCTCCATTAGCCTTATTGTTTAAATTTCTACTAAGGCCCACTTGACTTCATTTTCCAAGATATATGACGCTAGGTCAATAACTACACTATCATGGTAATAGAATATATTAAAATTTTTCTTGTTTACTTCTTTTGTATATTCTTGCCACTTCTTAATCTTTTCTACTTCTGTTAAGTAGAAAAGGCTTTTTTGGCTCTTATCATGCCAATTTTTGCATGAAGCATTTCCTTTATGTCTCTTAATTTTCTTGAGATCTCTTGACTTTCACATTCTATTGTTTTCTTCTTTTTTGCATGGTTTATTTAAGAACATTTTCTCACCTTTCTTGCAATTCTCTGGAATTCTGCATTTAGTTGACTCTGTGTGTGTATACATACATACATACATAATAAATACATATATACATACATATATATGCCTATGCATATATGTGTGTATTAATTTCCCTTTTCTCTTCTTCCCTTCCTCTTTCCGCAGTTATTTTTAAAGCCTTAGCAGACAGTAATTTTGATGTTTTGCTCCTATACAACACTGCAATTTTTTGCCATAGTACTTCAGATACTTTATCTATCAAATTATATCCCTTAAATGTATTCATCACTTCCACTTAATATTCATAAGGGATGCTATTCAGGTCACTGTTATATGACCTGATGGATGTTCCCACTTTATTAACTTTAAGTCTGAATTTTACAATATGAACTTTTTGATCTGGTCTACAGTCAACTCCAGGTCTTAGTTTTACTATTCTATAGAGTTTATATTTCTTTGGTTGCAAAGTATATAATTAATCTGATTTCTACAATGACTATCTGATAATGTCCATATGCAGAGTTGACTTTTGGGTTGTTGAAAAAGTGTTTGTTGTGACCAGGAAATTATCTTAACAAAACTCTATTGGGCTCCATAATGCTTTATTTCATGCCCCAAGGCCAAACTACTTTGTTATTCCAACTATATTTTGATTTCCTACTTTAGTGTTCTAAGCCCCTATGATGAATATGACTCCTATTTTATATTATTTCTAAAAGCTTCATGGATTTTTTATAATGGAACAACTTTGGCCTCTTTGATGTCATTGGATCAGTCATAGAATTGGATTTACTATGATGTTGAATGGTTTGCCTTGGATTTGGACAGATATCCTGTCTTTTGTTGTTGTTGTTTTGTTTTGGGATCATACCCCACTACTAATTTTCTCAACCTTTTATTGATTATGACGGCTACCCCATTTTTTCTAAGGGATTCTTGTCCACACTACTATGTAATGATTTCCTGAATTAAATTTGCCCATTCCCATCCATTTAATTTCACTGAGATTCAAGATGTTGATGTTTAATCTTTCCATCTCTTTTTTGACCACATTCATCCTACCTTAATCTATAGATCTTTCATTTCTAGGTTCCTATACAATATTGATATTGATAGCACCAGACTTTTCATTCATCACCAGACACATCCATAGCTGAGCTTCTTTTCAGCTTTGGCTCAGCTGCTTCATTAGTTCTGGAGCTACTCGTAGTTGTCCTCTGCTCTTCCAACTTCTTGTCCACCTTCCAAACTGAGGAGATCCTATGCTGGTATTGTGTCTTTTTAATATTTAAATTTGGTCCATGGCATGTTCTTGGCAGAGATACTGGAGGGTTTCCTATTTCCTTCTCCAATGAATCACCTTTTGTCAGAAGTCTCCACTATGACCTGTCCATCTTGGGTATTTTTGTATAACATAAATCATAGTTACATTGAGGTACACAAGCCCTTCTGCCAAAACAAGGCCATGATACAGGAGGAAGATTATATAGAATAGAATAGAATATATATAATATATAATACAATACAATATAATATAATACAATACAATGTAATGTAATATAATATAATATAACATAACAGTATATAACATAATTTATAATTAATATATATTAGAGTGATAAAAAATTTAAAAATTAAATGAAAAGGAGAGATGGGATAAAATCAGTATTTAAATTAAATTGTTAATCGATTGAATTAATAATAACTTACATTTCTATACTAAAAGCTAACATGGCATAACAGAATGGGTATGGATCTTGGAGCCAAAAGAAATCTGGGTTTTGATTCTGATTCCCAAACTTAGTGACTATATGGCCATTCCTCTTAACCTCAAAGAGTATCAGTTTACTCCTCTGTCTAGTAAAGTTAGTAATGTCTGTAATAGTTTCCTCTTTACAAGATTATTGTGTGTATATATTAAGATAATGTATAGATAGTTCTTTAGAAGTTATGGGGATATAGATATGTGGGTATGTATACACATATACATATATATATATATGCAAAAGCACTTACATAACCACATTTCATGTAGGTGTGTGCATATATACATATGTTCTATATGCATATAATATATACACATAGAACATGTGATAGTTGTGATATATATGAAATATACATGTTAAATGTCCATATGTATGTATATATATGATTTAAAATGAATACGCACATAGATATAGTTAATATTGTTAGGCATCTCCTCAACCTTTTTTTTTTTTTAAGCAATCGGGGTTAAGTAACTTGCTCGAGGTTACAAGGCCAGTTATTTCTGGGTGTGATGATAAGTATTGGAGCCCAGATTTGATCCCCAGGTCATCCCAACACTGGAGCCGGTGCTCTTACTCATTGAGCCACCTGGCCGCCCCCCTCATCCTTTTAGATGTAATACAAATAGGGCCCTGGGACAAACTGCCAAGTTGCTATCATGTTTTTGTATTTAATGATACATGGTTTTCTACATGGGTAGGTAAAATAACTGCCTTTTTTAATAATGGAATAAATAATTTAGATCTAAGCTCATTTTCTTTATGCTCACTAAAAGCAGCTTCAGTAGAACTCCAATAATAGATTCTATAACAGTAAATCATTCTGTCTTCTCAAAGTATTATTTTCCCCCGTATGCTCCTATATTTAGAGAGTTTTTTATTCCATATGACTTTTAGATTATAAGCAATCATTATGTTAATTCTTAGATTGTTTGGCCCAATGTTATGTCCAGATGAAGTTCTGCAAAAAAATGTTATGATAGCAGTACAGTTAATTAGCTGAATCACTGAGTACCTTCGTTGAGTATATATTTGTAGCATAAATATTTTTGATGTTAGCTTATGTAAAATGGTCAGTTTCTGATGTATAATTCTGATCACCAGATCATATCTAGCTAAGCAATTGGCAAATGCCATTATTTTTTGCAGTTTATAGTGATGTTTCTCCACAGTTTCTACTATTTCTTTGCATAAATTGCAACAATCAATTAATCCTATGTCCTTCTATAATTTCTGGCATACCTGAGCATATTTTTAAATAGACATAAATCTTCAAAATTTCAATAATTAAAATAAAATTAACATGAATCAGCTGTTTGTTCAATGCTTCTCCATTGACATTCATTATCAAGTGCATATAGATGTCTCTGATTTGGGGAGGAGGCTATGGGATTTCATTTTTGGACTTTAACTATTTCATAGGCTCCATCCTGAGACCAACTGCTTTTGGTTGTATCGAATAAAGTTAATGATATTTAGCAATTCTGTCTTTACTATTATTATTATATTGTCTAAAAGCAATTAAGAGGATGTTGAATTGTTAGGAATAAAAATGATTGTAAGAAGATTGAGAATGATGAAATCTCATAGGTCACTAGGAATTCAATGGTATCCAGTATTATCATTAAATGTCTGACCATGTGATGAAGATTTGTTATGAAAATAAATGAAACAAATTGTAGACATGGAGTGTGAGAATATGGCTAGATCAAGGAATCAGGGATTTCAAAAAGATAGAATTAATAAGACTTCTCTTTTCATGGAAAGAAAAAGGAGAGAGGAAGGAAAGTGTTAAAAATAACATAAACTGTGTTAATGTTATATATATATATATATATAATGTGTGTGTGTGTGTGTGTACACACACACACACACACACACACACACACACTGAGTATAGGTGAATGAATGAATGTTGACTGCATTTAAAGAAGGAGCTAAAATGTTGAAATATGTTTGGGGGAAAGGTAAGTTCTGATTTGAATGTGGTAATATGTAACCAACATTTGGATATGTGGCTCTGGAGTTCAGAAGGGAAGTCAAAAATTTATATCTATATCTATCTATCTATCTATCTATCTATCTATCTATCTATCTATCTATCTATCTATCTATCTATCTATCTATCTATCTATCTATCTATCTATCTATTAGAGTCCCCATGTAATGAGGTGTTTATTGAAGCCATGCAATCATTTAAATAAATTAACAGAGTTGTTAAACTGAAACATAAAGTAATCCCCTAGGGATTAAGATTCAGAGGTAGAAATAATATAAACAAGCAACCATTCAATTAACATACATTGAAAAGAGAGAAGAGCAATAATGGAAAGAAGTAAATTGAAAGTAAATGTAATGACTAATGTACCATTTAGCTGAGCTAATCTGTATATCCCAGATATTTTACAATTATACTCACCCTACATTGTCATTTCAATAATAGGTCAGATCTGTGATTTCAATTGATGTGGGTATTCCCTCCATCCAACCTTATCTACAGAGCATCTTTCTGTTAACATGTGTTAAGTCTTGTCTATATTATCCTATAAAACCCTCATAGTATTCCAACCAGGCTCCTAGAAAGCTAATTTTATATCTCTTGATGTTGTACAGGTACTAATGGAGTAGATTATCCCTTGTTCTCATATCACCAGCCCACTTTCTTTTCCACTCATATATCTGTTTCAATATCCATCATACAGCTTCTCTTGTGTAATTATTGATTGTTGATATGTTGTAGAATGCTCATGGTTATAGTATGCATCCTCTATACTATTATAAGTGATCTTTAAATTTATTTTTTTAATATATTTTATATATATTTTAAACCTTTTATTTTAAAACTTTGAAATCCCTATTCTTTCTCTTCCTCCATTGTCACCCGCCCTTAGTGGGAAGATAAGAAATTCAATATAGGTTTTACATGTGTAGCTATGCAAAACATTTCCTTAGTGGATATATTATGAAAGACTGACTATATTTACCTCCATCCTATCCCACCCCCACTTTTTCTATTCTCTATTTTGACCCTGTCCTTTTTCAAAAGTGTGTGCTTCCAACTCCCCCTCCCAACCTGCCCTCCCCTCCATCATTCCCTCTCTCATACCCTCCCCCTCCCACTCTTCTGTAGGGTGAGATACCTTATTTAATGTGTATGTCATTCACTCCCTAAGACAAATTCAATGAGAGTAAGGTTGACTCATTCCCTTTTGCCTTACTCTCCTTCCCCTCTATTGTGACAGTTTTCCCTTGCCTCTTCTATATTATGTGATTTACCCCATTCTGTCTCACCCATTTCCTCTCATTATATTCCTCTCTTATCTCTCATTTTAATTATTATCCCTTCCTATTCAATTGTTCCTGTGCCCTCTGTCTATGTATACACGTACACATATATACACATACTCACATATGCATTCATACACCCTTATAGTCTCCTATATAGACATGTATGTATGCATATATATATTCCTTTCAACTATTCTCATACTGAGAAAAGTTTCATGAGTTAAAAGTTATTGTTTTTCCATGTAGGAAAGTAAATAGTTCATCTTTAATAAATTCCTTATGATTAATTTTCCCTGTTTACCTTCTCATTCTTCTCTTGTTTCTTATGTCTGAATGTCAAATTTTCTATTCAACTCTGTTTTTTTTTTCAGGAATACTTGAACTCTATTCCATTGAATGACCATATTTTCCCCCGAAAAATGATACTCAGTTTTGCTGGGTAGGTGATTCTTGGTTTTAATCCCAGCTCCTTTGACCTCCAGGATATCATATTCCAAGTCAATCCATTTTGTATTATCCTGATTGTGTTTCCACAATATCAAATTGTTTATTTCTGGCTGCTTGTAATATTTTCTCCTTGATTTGGGAACTTCAGAAACTGGCTATAATATTCCTAGGAGTTTTCTTTTGGGGTTCTTTTTCAAGAGGGGATTAGTGGATTCTCTCAACCCCTATTTTGCCCACTGGTTCTAAAACATCAGGGCAATTGTACTTGAGAATTTCTTGGAGGATGATTTCTAGGTTCTTTTTTGGATTGTGGCTTTGAGGTAGTCTAATAATTTTTAAATTGTCTCTCCTGGATTGTAATGTAATGCCAAGGAAAGGCAACTTCCCAAGGTTCAGAATACCAGCATAGGTGCTCTCCATTTTATTCAGTGACAAACCAAGAACAGAGAAGATCAAAACATGACATCATTCCAAATACAGCATTTACTAAGTGTGATTAAATAATCTCCAAGGACTACCCCACTCCAGGACCTTCCAATCATTCAATCAATTACAAAGTCTCTGTACTAAATACTTCTCCACCCCTAGGCTATACCTTAATTAAGTCCACCACAAAGCCCCTCTTCTCAAATGGAGATTAATTTCCAAACATAAGGTCAAAAGTTCCCCACCCCTGGATCACAATTGAATCTACCCCAGAGTTACATCAAGTTTAAACACAGCACTTAATACCCAAATGGAGGTCTTTTCTTCATCTTGACATGAGGCAAGTTCTCAGCAATCTTAGTTCCTGGGGAGACAAGGCTTAGCAAGGCCACAAGATACATTGCCAATCCCTTCATGAATTTATCCTCCGTCTGTAGAACAGTCCTAGAACCCCTGAACACATTAGCAAAGCCCTCTCCCAGGATTTCTGTAAACATACAACAAGAAAATCCTTCTTCAGGGCTTCTGAACCAACAGAAAGGCTCCCAGACCCCTGCAACAACAGCACTGTCCTTCACCAGTGGACAGTATTCACTCTGTCTGCAGGACAGTCTCCAGACCCCTGCAACAACTGCACTGTCCTTCACCAGTGGACAGTATTCACTCTCTGTCTGCAGGACAGTCTCAGGGCTTCTTAGTGAACAGCCAGGTTCCAAGACTTCTTCAACAAAAGGACTGTCTTTCACCAGTGGACAAATCTGGCAAAACAACATCAAAACAGAAAGACAAAGTACCAGCAAAACAGCCATGTCTCCTCAGTCCTTGGCAGCTCAGGGGGCAGGTCTCAAAAGTCCAGGGCAATTCAAAGCTGCCACCAGCAATTCTCTTAGTCTCTCTCTCTCCACGAGGTGCTGCTTCCAAAAAAGGTCTTCCGCCTCTCTCTTGTCTCTCCAAATCTATGTCACCAGCTCCTCCCAGTTCAGGACTTTCTTTTCACATCAACAAGCCCATCCCACAGGTGGGATTAACAAGCTCTGGGTTTTAACACAATCAATTTGAAAACCAAGCCAATACAGAGGAATCTTTAATTGCCATTACTATCACAAGGATCTATTTTCCAGGTCAGTGGTTTTTCCAATGAGATATTTCTCATTGCCTTCTATTTTTTCATTTGCTTGGATCTGTTTTATAGTATCTTTATTTCTCATAAAGTCATAACTTCCTTTTGCTCCAATCTAATTCTGAAGGAATTATTCTCTTCAGTGAGTTTTTGGGATTAATTTTCTATATGGAAAATTTGACTTTTTAAGGCATTCTACTCCTCATTGGCTTTTTGAGCCTCTTTTGCCATTTGAGTTAGTCTATTTTTAAGGTATTAATTTCTTCAGTCAGGTTGTTGACTCTCTTTTCATGATTTTCTCGCATCATTTTCATTTCTCTTCCAAGTTTTTCCTCCACTTTTCTTATTTGGTTTTCTAAATCCTTCTTAAGTTCTTCTATGGCCTGTAACCAATTCATATTTTTCTTGGAATTTTTTGATGCAGGAGTTCTGACTTCACTGTCTTCCTCCTGTTCCATGTTTTGATCCTTTTTTCCCCCAAAAAGTAATCTAAAGTTGGATTTTGTTAAAGGAATGTAATTTTAGATCTTCCCTGCCCCTAGGCCCTTTGATAGCCTTAAATGCACCTGGAGCCTGTGGTAGGAGGCTTTTTTTTCAGGAGATGATTTATGATTGGGCAGGGGGTCAAGAGGGTTGTTACATTCTCTGAGCCAGGAGAAGGGTATATAATCCCTGATGTGAGGCATTATTTTGGGGCTCACTTTGAGAAGTGTTTTGTGATTTGACCAGACAAGACTCTGGGCAGCCATTGAGAGCCCCTCGGTTTTGAAAAACCCAGATGTTGATGCTTCCCTCTCTGGTAACTGACTAGTTATGAATGTAATGTTTAGACTGTTGGAGGCCTGTCTGATTGAAATGTTTCTCTGTCTTGTAATTTATGCTTGTAACCTATCTGTATACTCTGAAGTTTGGGGTGCTGACTTTCCTCCCTGAAGTAGGTAAATGATATATTTGATTGATTAAAGCAAGATTGCTAACCCATTTTGGGTTGCTTTCCTTTAGAAAAGCAGATGTAGGAACCTGTGTTGGCAACCACCCTGGGTATGCTGGGTTGCTTGCTGCAACAGATTGCTCTGCTTGTTTTGCTTCCTTTGCTTGTTCATGTTACCATTCAATTACTTGACTTGTGAGCTTTTTGCCACAGTAGATCTTTGCTTCCAGAGAGAGGAGTTTTATCCCAAATCACTAGGGTTTTCTCAATTGCTGGAGCTATTATTTGGGTGCCCTCTCTGAAGCTTCCACATGCTCTGTCTCACTGATCACACCTCCTAGGACCTCCACCCTAGACTGTAATCCAGATCCAAGCAGGATAAAACAAGAGAGGTTACCCCTCAGACTGGTTGCTTGGTCCCCTTACAATCTGCAGGCCAGTAGCTCTGAAACAGTCATGTGGTGGTGGCTGCATGGCCCCGGTGCCTCAGCCACTTCTCCCCTCTGGGGGCAGAGGCTGGACCACACTCCCAGACTTCCTGTTCCCAAAGTCCACTGACCTGTCACTTTGTCTTTGGCATTTACAGGTTGATAATTCTGGCAACCACCAAAGCTGCTGGTTAACCTCTCTCCAAACTTTCCTCCAGGTGGGGCTATTTGGAGTAACCCTGAGGCTAAAACTGTGAACTCATGGGGGGTTGGCTATGCTTCCAGTGTGGTTCCTGTTGGCCTGCCTAGTTGTCTTCAGTGGGAGGTTAGTTTCTCTCTGTAACTTTGTGTGTTCTGTAGCTCTAAAGTTTATTTAGAGTCATTTTATTGCATGTATTGGAGTAGGTGGAAATGGGAGTCCTGTTGAAGTCCTGTTTGTACTCCACCATCATGGCTCCACCTCAAATTTAATTCTTTAGAGACTTTATTATTCCTTGATGTACACTATTAATAACAGTTAATGATACTAACAATAACTATCATTTTATAGCACTTTAAGATTTTCAAATCATATTTCAAATATCTCATTTAATTTCCAAACAATATTAATATACAAATGTTTTTTTTTATTCTCATTTTAAGATGAGTAAATAGAGGCACTCAGTCGTGAAGTTTCTTGCTACATCATGTAGCTAATTAATGTCTAGGGTTGGATTTGAATGCAAGCCTTTCTGCCAACAGGTACAATGCTTTCTCTATCAATTCTGTTTCCTTACTTCCTCATAGAGCACACAATCATAGGGCATATCTAGAAAAATATATTTTTTAACAGGATATTGTGTCATGGAGAAGCCGAGACTCATGAAAAGTACTATGCGATTTTCTGAAGGCAAATCAGATCATTTTCTTCTTCCTCTCCAACTTTGGCCACAACTCATTGCAATTTCTCTTCTATAACCATTAATTTTGTGAAATTTAAACCATTAACATATTTCAAGGAAGAATGGAGATAGAGATTGATATGGGGATCAGGAAGTTCTAGGTTCAAGTCCAGACTCTGAAAAAATTCTGAATTTTAAATTCTGACCCAGAGGAAGACACTAACCCTCTTAATACTCCAGGTAATTATTTAAGATTATATGTTATAAATAGGGTGTTGATCAGTAGAAGATAGATTAGGGAATTTTTCTTCATCCAATGAATCACATCTTTTTTTTTTTTTTAATTTCAATGACGCTTTTTAAGAAAAACTGATAGTTTGTGAGATATATTTGGGTAATATACAAATCAGTTCATTCATGTTAGAACACTAAATTTCTATTTTCATGGTTAGATCAAGTGCAATTTATGTAAGGTTCTAAGAATTTGTGGGTATTGCCCACAAATATTACATTTTACATTAAATATTGACAAATATTCAGGTATGCAGTACAAATGAAAATACAAAAAAAAGCAAATGCATAAGAAAACTGTAAAATAAGGAGCTATTGTATCTAGCAATAATCTGTTTACATAAAATAACTGTAAGTGTTGGAAAATTATATTCCTCCTTCAATATACTTAGAAAAAATAATATGAATTAATTCCTATTTGTGCTCATTCATTTTGAATGAATGAATTTTTGCATCAGAAAAAAGAAACAAACTACTTCAATATAGCCATCACATGCATCCCAGTAGACAGCTTAAAATATTTAAGCATTTTGCTCAATTTAAACTGAATATTTAAGCATCATCAAAACTTAATTGCCAATTTGACAATGCTCAAATACACAGATTGATATTTTAAAATGAAGCTTTCACATAATGATTAGTAGCTAAATGCTCTCAGGTGTAGAGATGAATGCAAGCACATTAGAATAGGAAATCTATAATATATTTAGATATGTTATTATTGTTAAGATTCTGTGAAAGTTATATTCACTGTTTTCTTCATTTTCATATTTCTAAAATGAATTGCTGAAAGTTTTTTTTTAAATATGAAGCTCTAACTTTGTTCACAATTTATGAATTTTTGATTTCTTAGGGCCTCTGAACCAACAGTATATGAAGCATGTACTTTGAGGTTTTTATTTTAAAGTAATAAGAAAGCTTCATATTATGATATTGATCCAGCAGAACATATAGCATGTATTTTATGTGCTCAGGAAATAGAAATCAATTTGGCTACCCAACAGAAAATGTCAGATTAGAAGGGTCACATAATTAGCCCTGAGAGAATGTAACATAAGTCCTTGCTTCTAATTTAATTCTTATTTATGTGTTAGTTGAATAAATATACTTTTAGAAAAAGAAAGGAAAAACATTTGAGTGAATAACAAATAAGCCATCACTATATAAATGTAATTGAAAAATTTAAAGTATTATACAGTGAAAAGACTGCTGAATTTGAAATCATCCAATTTAGGTTCAAATGACATTTTTGACATTTGCTACCTGTATGCTTTGGGAAGGTTATTTGACCTCTCTGGGTCTCATTTTCCTCCTCTGTAAAAATATAGGAATTGCATTAAATAGATCTAAAGTTATATACAAATCTGAACTTATAAAGTGATGTGTTTTGTGGTGTGGAGGGGAGGGGAGTCATGGGTAGATCATGGTATAAAGTAGCCAATATTTCTATTGTAATATTGATAATCTTACAGCAATTATCAAATTAAATCAAGTTTTTAAGTATGCAGTATGAGACTTGGTTAATCCAGATCATTCCTATATCACTTAAAGATGAAACTGGCAGAAAAACAGCAAATGAATGAAAGGTGGGATAAGATCTGTTATTTTTTTTTCCTCATGCTTTTTTTCTCCAGCAGTGAGAGATCTATCACATCAATATTACAAAATAATACTCCACAACATGCTTCATGGGGAAGTCCAAATAGCACCGAGGAAAATAAAGATGAAAAATAGAACATAGACACAGAACACATATATGTGTGTATACCTATATACAGGCATACACACATACCTTCTCTGTGTATTTGTACATACACATGTATATATGTTCTGTCTGTTCATATGTGTATATATATTTTCCTGTTATACAATATATATTCTGTATATACTATATGTAGTATATATACTACACTATACATATATGCCTATCTATACATATATGTGCATACATACATACATACACATATACAGGCACAGTGTATACATATAAGAGGTCTGTACTGCAAATACTCTCAGGATTTTTGATTGATCCATTCTTAAGATATCTTATGAATGTTTAGGAAAACACTTGTTATTACTCTGAACAATGAGAATTAGATATCTGCATTTATGATATATACTTACTTTTCCGTCAACTTTCTAAAGATAATTTGCACAGGTAATTCTAGTATTCTTGCTAAAAGATGGCAAGAGAAGTGACAGACTTTGCACTACTTCTTGCCTACTTCCCACTGCTTCCTCACTGTCATGCAATTAACCAAGAGCTTTAGAGAATTTCAAATCACTATGCTATTGGTTTGTTGACTGAAAAAATAGTTTAATTTAATAGATAAAAATTCAGTCTTATGCTTATGAATATTATTGGAAAATTAACAATTGACAACTATATATAAAACTCTTTTGCATCTATAATTGACCTTTATTGTAAAAAGAACTTTGTTCTATAACCTACAGAAGTTAACCAGTTAGAGTAACAAATAAAGAATGAATTGGAAGCATCCAAAATACAATATAAATATTTGCTTTTCAAAATGTCAGATAATGAAAAATGATGATAAAAATTTGTAATGCCATGCACATGCAGCTTTCCAGAAGAATGCTACTGTGAACAGCTTTTAAGATTCTGATTACACAGTATAGTGATCACTCTATTTATTCCATAGCAGAAGCAAAACATCTACAGAAAATCACCATTCACAATATTACAACTTATCAGAGAAAATCACAATATAATATTCACAACATAGTCTCAGAGTAAAACAGTCACTCTTAAGTTAACTCAATCAGTCACTTATCAGTAGTCTCAAAGTACATAGTTAAAGTCTTCCACTCTTGGGGAAAAATCTTGATGAACTCAATCAGTCACTTATCAGTAACAATATCTCAAAGTACTCAAAGTACAGTCACTTATTTGTTTTAAAGCAATCAGGGTTAAGTAACTTGCTCAAGGTTACATGGCCAGTTATTTCTGAGTGTGGTGCTAAGTATCTGAGCCCAGATTTGATCCCCACGTCATCCCGACACTGGAGCCAGAGTTCTTACTCACTGTGCTACCTGGCCACCCCAATATTTTATGTATTTCTTTAAGCAACCGGGGTTAAGTAACTTGCTCAAGGTTACACAGCCAGTTATTTCTGGGTGTGGTGGTAAGTATCTGAGCCCAGATTTGATGCCCAGGTCATCCAGACATTGGGGTCGGTGGTCTTACTCTCTGAGCCACCTGGCCGCCCCTAGTACAGTCACTTATTCAGCAAAGTCTTACTAAGTATCATACACAAACCCTCCACCCCTTAGGTCACTAGTAAACTATAATTCCATAATTACTCAGTACCTAAGGAGAAGTCTTTTCATCTTGACTTGGGGCCTATTCTGAGATTCCCTAGATCCCATCCCATGGATTTCCATTCCAGATTCTACCTGGATTCACCAGACTGTCACCTCGGTTCAATAGCAGACAGCTCCCAGTTCCTTGGCCAGCTCTCTGGGCAGGTCCTGCTCCACACTGAAGTTCACAGCATCTGGTCCATGTCAGATCCTTCACCATTTCCACTCCAGGGAATTCAAGGCTCAACCAAGCCACAAAAAAAGTCTCAACATACCAATCATGCTTCAGTCACCTGGGCTCTGGGCTCCTGGCTCCTGGTTCTTGGGCTCCTGGGCTTCAGGCTCTGGAGCTCCTGGCTCAGGGCTCTGGGCTCCTGTTCAGAAGAAGCTCCACCACCACAACTTCTCAGGACTCAGTTTTCCATTCTTCTGTAGCTGCTTTGCCACCAGATCTTGATCTCAAGGAAATTCTGACTGTGCCTCTCTGGGGCTTTTCCTTATATACACACAGCCTGTTTCAGCCAACCCCTTCCTGTTACATAAGTAACAGGAGACAGGAATTCATACCTTCTGTTTCCCCAAGAGAGGCTTGATCAATTACTAAGTTCTAAGTACCTGCTACTTTTGCCAACACAAAAGGGATGTTCAAATTCAAAAATACATTACCTTTACAAAATTATATCTGATAAATTATATATGTATATATACTTACATACATTTATTCAATCAATAATGAATAATTATTAAATGCTTATTATGTATGTAATAGTAACTGTACTAGACACTTAGAAAACAAAAAATAAAAGTTAAAAATATCCTCTTCCTGAAGATTATTTTCTATTGGTGGGATAAAACCTGCACATATATAGGTAGAAGCATAACATATATACAACAAGAAACAAAGTAAGGACACCTATAGATGGTAGCACTTGAACCATTGGAGTGTCAAAAGAAATATGAATCTAAAGAATGGATTTTAAGAGGGAGAGTATTTCTTTTCTGTTTCTTTTTTGTGGGGGGAAGGATAGGGCAACTGGTATTAAGTGACTTGCCCAAGGTCACATGGCCAGTTTTTTTGTATTAAGTGTCTGAGGTTGGATTTGAACTCAGGTACTCCTGACTCCAGGGCCAGTGCTCTATTCACTGCATCACCTAGCTTCCCCCAAAGGGAGAGTATTTCAAGGCATGGAACGTTCTATGTAAAGTGCTAGAGATGGAAGATGGACTGAAATTTATAAAGAACAGCAAGAAAACTTGTATGGCTAGACTTAAGCATGCATGGAGAAGAAAAACAAAAACAAAAAACAGCAAGCTAAGAAGGAAACATAGGCCCAAATTGTAAAGAGTTTAAACTCCAAAAAGATGTGTTCTCATTTAACCCTAGAGATACTAGATAACCAACACTACAGTTTAATATCAGAGTATTGACATGATCAGACCTGTGCTTTAGGAAAATCGTTTTGACAGCTGAGTGGGTGAAAATAGATTAGAAACAGAGATAAATTAAATTAAAACTTAAATTAAAGCTGATTTGAAATGGAATAGTCAGATAAATATAATTCCAAGACACAAGTGGTTGAAACTGGGAAGAGTTTAAACATCACTTTGGCCAAACTCTAAATTTACAGAGAAGGAAATTGCCAAAGAATTGATGTCAAAGCAGGGACTTGACATTAGTTTTCCTAGCACCTACCCTTGTGTTCTTTAAGGAATGTTTTTGGAATGTGGTCATCACAGTACACATGGGACATTCCTAAGAATGAATGCTTGGCACATCCATTCCTGTTCCTAGTACATTAATTCTCATTTACTTGATTATTCTTATATTTATAAATAAATTTTACTTTCTACCAGTGTGGCATTTAGGCTAAGGATTCTACCTACCCTCCTCATTCTATTCCAATAACAGTCTTGAATTTCAAATGATTGGATTCTGCCACTGAGCAGATCCTGAGGGTGCAGGTCAGTGTACAAATAAACTGGCTAATATTTTTTTTTTCAGAGAGTGTAAAAGATGATCCTGGAACTTTCTAGTTACCCAAGTGCTGATTGAACTAGGTCTTCTTATACAATGTATATCCTCCTCTTAAACTGGAAAACTCATTTGTTTTTGTCCTTATGGTTTTGATGACAATGTACTAGTACATGACAAGATTATTAAAATCATTTTGCTAAAGCCTGATTTGGGGACATCAAAGAAAGCAAACAAAAGTCCTTGTGATTTGAAGACAGCAACTATTGGCCATAATTCCAATTATTCTTTGCTTTCTTCTGGGAAATATAACTAAAAATCTCATCCTTCTTTTCATTTAAGACTTATAACAATATTACTTATCCTATAAGCTCACTGAATACTTTCATTAACTCAAACTCCAATGCATGTTCCAGTATAAATAATGGGTTTTTATAGATATTGCCTTCCCTGGGGATGAGATTATCACCACCAAAACATTTTAAAATTCACATCAGACTTCCTGGACTGAGAAAGGCATTTTTTTTTATCACTTGCAGGCCTTTTGTTCAGTTTCCTAATCTAAATCATAGATTGCAACCATGGCACCCAATCAAAGGTAATTCTATTCATAGGCAATCTGCAAAATTGTCTGCAGTGGTTTTATTTTTAATTCTACAAAAGGGAAAAAATACAATCCAGCTACATACAGAGATGGCACAAAGGAACAATAGGTTAATCAATAGATCTGGCAACTTTATCTAAAAAGGGAAAATGCAGCTCGTAATGATAACTCCCAGTGTGCCGTTGAGGATATGAAAAACAGTGGGAAAATGTTGATTGATTGCTAGGACTTTTGGGCAGCTGTCTCCTTTGAAGCATGAAATACATTAGCATTGCCTCCTAATGTCTTCAATAATTGTTCTAAGTTGCTGCTTGTCTTCTGACCAAGGTGTATTATTTATTCACAAAATAGTAAGTGGCTAGACCAATTTAATAAGTCAAAATGAAGTGACCTCTATTTTCTATGAAAATGACAACCCATCACACATACAAAGATATTTCCAGAAATGTCTCTTGAACCATTCATAATTGATAAGGGCCTAATTTATTGTCCATCATCCAAATACCTTTGCCCTTTGGAGGTTATGAAATGTAACATGCTCTTGGTAAAACTGATGTCATTAATATATTTTCATTTTACAAATTTCAAGCGTCTGAAAGAACAAAGGAGAGTAGGGGTGGGGGTGAAGAATAGCTTTTTTACTCTTGGGGGAAAAGAAATTATGGGAATTAGTATGTGAATTTTCAGCACAAATTTGCATCTTAATCTATATGGCAAGTAACTTTCAAATCCATATCAAATCACATTACCTAAACATAAGAGATATGAATATAACTCTATCATTTCATTCAAATGAATGTTGTTTTATTCTTACTATTGTGACAGGGTATGTTCCCACCATATTAGTTGGCCAGAAGAGAAATATATGTGTTCATTTTTAACAAAAATAGAAAAATCTGAGAGGGAACAATATCTGGTATTGTCATAGTTTTATCACTTGCAAGTTGAAACCATTGTGTGATTTTATAATTGTATTAATATAATTGTATTATGTATAATACAATTATATTAATAAAAAATTCTAGACACCTTTGGTTTTCATTTCCTAAGTACAGATCTGTGGTAGGGGTAAGGGGAAAGGAGAAGAGACATGTTCTTGGTCTCTACTCCCTTAAGGAAAATGTCCAGGTACAGTAAAGGATTTCCCACTTTTTTCCAGTATATCTCATGTCACACATTTTTGGTATTATTCCTCAAGCAATACTTCAGGGAAATACAGGAGAGATATTTCTTTCCATTCCAATCATAGCTATGCTATATGAGGACCCAAATCCCTTGTATAGTCTATCATGATTTATCTTATTTTTTATTAGTTAATAACTGAGATCAGATCATAGAGGTGCTGGCCCTTAGGTGTCTTAATACTATAGAAGACAAATGAGTCCTTCTTACTACAGGGCCAACTATGTGCCTTTACCTCATTAATTGGTTCTTTTTTTCTTCTCCACATGGCTTTCAAGGAGAAAGCCATAGTAGGAATACTAGACTTCCTCATGGTGCAGTTTCTACAAGCATTAGGCTTGGCATATACTACCTAGAAGGCATGGAGGAGAAGAGCAGAGCGAGAGCCAAATATTATTATTTTGTGCAAGATATGGAATAGGGAATAAAGAGCTGACCACAGAGTTAGGATTAATAATAAAGTTATAAATATTAATTATAATCATAGTTAGATTATATATCATGTTTTATGGTTTGTAAAACACTTTATAAATATCACCTTATTTTATCATCTCAAGAACCCTCAGAAGTAGTTTCTATTATTATCCTCATTTTTAAAATAAGGAAACATAGTGTAGCAGCAAGCACCCTAGCATCCCCAGGATGACTGACAACATAGGTTTTTAGATCTGCTTTTCTAAAGGAAGGCAACTCAAAATGGGTTAACAATCTTTCTTTAATCAAACATATATCATTTACCTAGTTCAGGGGGAAAAAGTTCAGCACCCTGAACTTTGGAGAACACAAGCAAGTTACAAGCAGACAACAAATACAGAGAAACATCAACAGACAGGCTGCCAACTGTCTTGACCATTACATCATTACCTAGTCAGTTACCAGAAAGGAAAGCACCAACATCTGGGTTTTCAAAACCAGGGGCACAATGGCTGCCCAGAGTCTCATCTGGTCAAATCACACAACTCTTCTCAAAGTGAGCCCCAAAACAAAACCTCACCTCAGGGTATGTATAGCCCTCTCCTGGCTCAGGAACGTCACAATCCTCTTGACACACTGCCCAATCACAGAGCCCCAAGGTGTGGGCATTCCTTTAAACCAAGCCTCCCACCACAGGTTCCAGATGCAATTAAGCCTATCAAAGGGCTTATGGGCAGAGAAGATCTTAAATTCCCATTCCCATAACACATAGGTAAAGAAACATTTCAGTGGCAAGGGAAGGGAATATGCATTTATTAAAAGCCCAAGCACATACTAAGAATTATAAAAAAAAAATATCCCATTTTATTCTCAAAAATTCCCCCCATTATCCTCATTTTACAAAAAAAAAACTGAGTCAGAAAAAAGTTAAATGACTTATTCAGTGTCAAACATCTCAAAAGTATCTATAGTCACATGCAAATCTTCCTGGCACCAGAGACTAGATTAGAGCTCTATTCACCACAGCACTTAACTTCTTCTTAAGCAGCACTCCTTACTCACAAGGGAGAAGGAAATAAACATCTATTAACCACCTAGTATGTGCCAGGTGCTGTGCTAAATACTTTATCAATATTGACTTCTGTGGTCTTCACAGCAATCCTGTGAGGATGCTAAATTAAGTGACTTCATGAAGATCATGTGACTAATCAGTTTCTGAGGCTGTATTTTGATCTTCCTGACTCCATGCACAGGACTGCACCCCAACTACACCACATAGGTGTCTAGACTGTGGGTTGGGTGTCCATTAGACAAGTCACATAAATTCTTACCATCTGAGGAAGTTTTAGACTAATAATTTCAAAAAATTAATTCTGGCATGGTTAGTAAAGGAAAGCATTTACTGTTAACTCCCTACACTGATGAAATTACGTGAACAATAAAGATAGGCTTGCTTAATATTAAATACAGTTGTCACTTAAGGAGATTAAAATAATATCAAGAGTTCCACATCTCCAACAAGTCATTAAAGTACAGGTTATAACAGGTATTACACCACCTCTTGGGTCAGCAGACCTTGGTTCAAATTTTGGTTCTCCTATACACTCTTTATATGCTTCATGCAAATCACTGACTTTTGCCATCTAAAAAATAAGAGGATCACACTAAGTGATTTCTGAAGACCCTTCTAATTCTAAATTTGATGATCATTATACTCAAATGGATTCCTGATCTCATTAATTCCAGAATTCTCTCAAATAACATAGATGATCTGTATTGGTTCTTTGGGCATGTTATCACAAGTTTTCAACAAGAGATTCTCCTAAAGTTCTAAAGGTCATCCTTTCTTTCTTCTGGCATTTTGTCTTGTTTTTGTAGGGGGGAAGGCAGGGTAATTGGGGTTTAGTGACTTGCCCAAGGTCACACACCTAGTAAGTGTATCAAGTGTGTGAGGCTAGATTTGAACTCAGGTCCTCCTGACTCTGGGACCAGTGCTATATTCACCGTGCCACCTAGCTGCCTCTCTCCTAACATTTTGAATATGCCGTTAAAGTACTATGACTCTACACTTCTTCCATGATCTTGCCTTGTGACTAGTACTACCTCTCTTTACATTATGCAATTAAAGGATGATATCTTTGTCATGTTCTTTGGAGTTATACATTGATTACATGTTGCAATCTACTCACATCCACAATGCTCTGTTTTATTACATGCAATGACACATATTTAGCTCTTTGGAGGCAGTGATTGTGCTATGAAGAAACTTTTTAGATCATTTTCTAAGAACTTTACCCCAACCCAAAATTCAATTCAGTGAGATTCAATATACCGTATAAGTTTCAAATCCTCTGAAACCACAGTTCATCAAACTCCACCAATGTATTGAATTTTACTACTCTGGCAGAGGATAAAGAGGATTCAGAACAATGGTATTAAATGAAATAGGAAAGCAAGAAAACTAGCAAAATATCATTTAAATAATCCTCATATCACCTTATTCACAAATTCATATACCTCTTTATTGGAAAATGTGTATATATTTAAGTATATATGGGAGGGAATAAACCTGGGGAACATATGTGATTATGGGGAAAGAATATAAAGACTCTGCTTCATTCTTTGATTCTAAATTCTTGCCTTTATTGCACTAAGATGGCCAGCAACAGGTATCTTAGACTTTCAGCAATTCTCTCTCTCTCTGTCTCTCTCTCTCTCTCCCTTTCTCTCTCTGTCTCTCTGTCTCTCTCTCTCTGTCTCTCTCCCTCTCTCTGTCTCTGTCTCTGTCTCTCTCTGTCTCTCTCTCACTCTGTCTCTCTGTCTGTCTGTCTCTGTCTCTCTGTCTCTGTCTCTGTCTCTCTCTCTGTCTCTCTCTCTCTCTCTGTCTCTCTCTCTCTGTTTCTCAGATGCAAATCACTTGGTTGAACTGTAAAGAATAATTTTATAGTATCACTATACACCTTGTGTACCTTCCACAAAAGTCTCACTCTAGTGCTTTGTTCAAGAAGTTCATGGCAAGGGAATTCGAATTTTAGAAGATTCTCTCAATGTGGAAAGGACACAAGCATTAAGAGATTGTATGTCTGTCATCCAAGAAACAGCCTAGCTAAAATTAGTCTTATCTACAATAGGTTATCCATCACGTGATGGCTTTTTTCAGTCATAGTAAATTATGAAAAACCATCTACTAATAAACCCTTTGCACAGATGTCAATGAGAGAGTGAAGGCAAAAGAAAAGCTTTGGAATGATAACGTGAAAAGCGTCTCAGTCACAGAGTGAGTGTTCCATGTAACCTTGGGGGTAATCATTTAATCTCTTTGAACCATGGTTTCTTTATTTTAGGGATTTGGACTAGGTAGCATCTAAAGGCCCTTAAAGTTCTAAATGATGAAGGGAAGAGAGTTGTGGACTCAGAAAGCAAGATATAATGTAACAGAAAAAAAGGAAAATACAAAGAAGAGGAACACCTTGGGAAGCAAAAATACGGAGAAAACAAAAAGTTGTATGTAAGGTGATGTGGGTATAGTGCAGCACTGTGTATCAAATCCTTAGCTATTCCTGTAGAGTTACCTTAGTACTTGCTTATGCCACTGCAGAGCAATGAGGCAGCCAGGTCGTAAAGTTAATAGAGTGCTGATCCTGGAGTCAGAAAGTCCTGAGTTCAAATCTTGCCACAATTATTTTCTAGCCATTGACCCTGGGCAAGCCATTTGTGTCTGCCTCAGTTCCTTCATCTCTAAAAATGGAAGTAATAATAGTATTGACCTCCCAGTGATGTTGTGAGGATCAAATGAGGTAATGCTTATAAATTGTTTAGCACAGTGTATAGCTTAGAGTAAGTGCTATGTAAAAATTAGCTACAATAAACTGAACAAGGTTTTAGGTGTCTCGCATTTGTCATGTAAGCTGAAAACAAACCTCTAAAGCAAACTGAAGTTTATGAAGAAAACAGGATAGACTTATTCTTTCACTCTTATATTTTATGTTGTTATTTGTTTTTAGAAAAGTGTCCCTGTCTTCTTTGAGAAGATATTCCCACAATGCATTTGTCCAAAAAGGCAATAAATTATTGTGCAGTACTAAAAGAAGCAGGTAAATTTAGAGAGGACACTGACAAATTTGAGAAAGAGACCCTTGAGGCATCGCAAATAAGGTTCAGTTAAAATAACCAGGAGATATTTATCTTGAACAAAAGAAAACTCACGGGAAAAAGGAAGGCCATCTTCAAATCATTAAAGAAATATCACATGGAATCAATCAATCAATCGACCAGGCTTCATTAAGTGTCTACAGCATTGCAGACATCATTCTAATCTGAATATGTACATATGTAATTTCATTAGTATAGGGAAATCCCAGGAGAGGAAACTCTTTCTACCAAAGTAATTCAGCATCTTCTCTGCAATTTATGTTCTTAGATTAACCTAGAGAAATGAGAAATTAAGTTACACCCACAGGGTCATACAATCAGTCTTATGTCAGAAGCAGGACTTAAACCTAGGTATCCTTAGCTTTAACATTTACTATCTTTGCACTTTTCTATAAGTATATTTTACAAAATTATTACAAGCATATTTTGGGAGGGAGGAATTTAGCAGGTTGAGCCTTCCAAAAGAGGACAGGTGAGGTTTTTTGGATTATGATATGGCTAAGATTCTTTTGGGCTCATAGAATGGACTACACGACTTCTGAGAAAACCTATAACTAAATGTATGTGACTTTATGAAATGTCCTTTAATTTCAAACCTATCTCTAATTCCGTGGCTGGGTTAGAGTCACACATAACTAAAATGAGTGGAATTGAACCTTCTCTGTACTTCGGAAAGGTCACTTTGATTTTGACTCAGTTCATGAACAAACAGTTAGTTACAAAGTGGAAGCAAAACTGATCTCTGTTATCAAGAAAATAACATTCTGATAAGGAAGACAACATACCCATAATTGATTTGACATGATAAATACAGAATAGATGAAAGGGAGCCTAAGAGGAAGACTTGCAGCAGGTGGGTGAGGAGCATCTCAAACGATCACTTTCATAAGGGAGTTCTTTAGATGAACCTTAAAGGAAGCCAGGGATTTTAAAATAGAAGAGAGATGTAGGAGAGAGAGAGAGAGAGAGAGAGAGAGAGAGAGAGAGAGAGAGAGAGAGAGAGAGAGAGAGAGAGAGAGAGAGAGAGAGAGAGAGAGAGAGAGAGAGAGAGAGAGAGAGAGAGAGAGAGAGAGAGACAGAGAGAGAGAGAGAGAGAGACAGAGAGACAGAGAGAGACAGAGAGAGAGACAGAGAGAGACAGAGAGAGAGACACAGAGAGAGAGACACAGAGAGAGAGACACAGAGAGACAGAGACAGAGAGAGACAGAGACAGAGACAGAGAGAGACAGAGACAGAGTGAGAGAGACAGAGACAGAGACAGAGAGACAGAGAGAGACAAAGAGAGAGAGACAGAGAAACAGAGAGAGAGAGACAGAGAGAGAGGGAGAGAGAGAGACACAGAGAGAGAGAGAGAGAGAGACAGAGAAAGAGACAGAGAGAGAGAGACAGAGACAGAGAGACAGAGACAGAGAGAGAGAGACAGAGACAGCGCATTCTAGACATATGGAAGAACCAGTGAAAAATCAAAGAGACAGAGGATGGAGGGTCTTCTGTGAGGAGCAAAAAGGACAGTACAGTTGGTCTTTACAATACATAGATATTTTGGGGATGGAGGGGACAAGAAACTATTAAAAGACCAGGTAGAGAAGAGGTTTAATTGTTGAAGAGATAATTTCACACTTGACATTAGAGTAAATAGGCAACCACTGAGTCCTGGAGTGACATGGTCAAACCTATACTTTTGTAAAATCCCTTTGATTGATGAGTAAATGATGAATTGGGGTGGAAAGAGACTTGGGTCAGAGAAATCAATTAAGGTGTTAATGAAGTAGTCTAAAAGAGACAAGAAATGGTCTCAACTAGAGTGGTAGCTATGTGCATGGAGGTAATGGCAAGCAAAGAAGTACTTAGCACCTTGTTTCAGCTGTTTAATTATTTAGCACATTGTTTCAGTTCAAGTTTCTTTTGAACCTTCCCCATGATTACATCAAGTCTTTGTAAAGAAACAGAATTTGTGAAAGCCACAATGGGAGGAAATTACTGATGCAACAGTAATGGGCAGAACAGGGAGGAGCTAATGACCAGAAGAAGCCCAAACTGGGAAAGAGCAGAATTGAGAAGAGAACTCTTGTGGTGGCAGAGTTTGGAAGGAGAAAACTTGTGGTATCCTGGCACTCTGTTAGTCTGTTCTATCTGTGTTGATTTTTGTTTGTAATACTTTGTACAGAAACCCTGGGACCTACTGGAAGCCCTGAAAAAGGATTTTCTGGTTGTTTGTTTACCAAAGTAATGGAAGAGGGTTTCATAGATCCTGGGACTTTACTGATGATTTTTGTTGACTTCTGGGACCTTGTTTATGTGTCTCTGTTGATTTCACAGGCGGAGAGTGAATTGATGATGGTGCTGGCAATATGTGTAAATATTATTGTGGCTCTGTTAAGCTTTTTCTTCCCAGAAACAGAAACTGTGAAGGACTTGAGGTGAACTAGACACTGTGAACTTCAATATGGAACTAGATGAGGCACTAGACGAGCAGCTGAGAGCTGCCTATCTGTGAATCCAGGTGACAATTGGGTGGATTCAAGAAGGAGCTGGACCCATGAAAGAGGAACCATGGAATTTGGGAGCCAGCCTCAAGTCAAGATGAAAAGACCTCTCCTTGGGTACTTAATGCTGACTAAGAAGATCATGATTTACTGTGGCCTAGGGGTAGGAGAACTTTGTACTCTGTGCCTTGTAGCTCTTAAGGATGATAGAGTTAAGGATGATTTGTAAGTAACCTCCAATCAAGAAGAAGGAAGACTTTTTGACTGAGAGATTAAGATAATGTGACCTAGGGGTGAAGAACAGTGACCTTTGTACTTTGTGTCCCTTAAGATGCTTGCTGCTTAAGGATGATTGAATTAAGGACTTACTGAATAATATCTTCTGCTTAAAACTATGTGGCCACTTTGGTCAAAACTATGTGGCCACTTTAGTGATAATTTGTTATGTTATAACATTGTGAATGTTGTACTTTGGTTTCTGTACATGTTTTGCTTTAATTTAGTGCTGACTAAATAGAGAGTTCACTATCCTATGTGATCAGAACCTTACAGCTATTTACATCAGCGGTCCTCTGGAAAGCTGCTCATTCTTGGCTTTACAGTGGAGAAAAGGGAGTAAAAAGAAGAAATGTAACAAAATAAATTAGAAAACTTGGCAGCAGGTTGCAAATTTTCAATAAATGAGGGAAAGAAGGTCAAGAGAAAACCAAAGCTGATAACATATAATAATTTTATTTCTTTAAGCTACTATGCAAAATATCATTACACATATTAAATTTACCCTATGTCATAAAGGATGAATTTTAATCAAACTCAGAGTAGGATTATTGGCTATTATAGATAAGGGCCATAGTCTAATGCTTATTTACAAATATCTCTGTATCAAATATATCCATTTAAGACATTTAAAAAATCATTGCTATCATTTTCATGTTGTCTATTAAAAACAAGCACCCTGCAGCAATGAACATTGAGGCATGTGAACCTAAAGACACTGATGTTAAAGCCATTTTAAAATTTTAACTTCCCCACTTCAATAAAAGGAAGCATGACAAAATAAATTACCAAACAGAACTATTCCTATATCTCTAGAAAAGTGATACAATTATATTCTTTCTTATCAGAAACACTCAAAGATAAAAATAATGACTGCTTTCAAAAGTTGCCCAAAAATGTAGACACTCTCATCCATTATATTTTATTATTCTTATTTCCTAGATTGATTCTTTGATCAGGAGGACAATCAGGGTTTTTAGTGTGGTTACTGATATTTATTGGGAATGGCCCACAGTTTTAGCCCTTCATATGTGGAAGAACTGAAAATATATAGATTCCTGAAATTAGTTTGAAAACAGCATCTGAACAGCCTGAAGACTGGACAGTCTTCCCTCTCTTCATTCTAGATTGGGGTCCAACTTTAACATAAGTTTAAAAGTCAGGAAATAGAATGGGAAATGAGCAAGAAGCATCAGAAGAAACAACAACAATGATAACCATGGAATGTTATAATGGTGACAGGGAAGATCAAAACTCAGATCAGAAAAGGAGATGTGTCAAAGGGCACACATGCAAATATTCAAAGGAAAATGCAAATTGGTCTCAGATCCAAAAATAGTTCCTGGAAGAGCTCAAAAATAATTTTAAAAATAAAATTACAGTAGAGGAAATATTGGGAAAAGAAAGGAGATTGATGCAAGAGAATCACAAAAAAGTCAATAGCTTGGTTAAAAAAGGGACAAAAAATAATGAAGAAAACATCATGTTAAAATGCAGAATAGGAAAAATGGTAAAATAGGCATTCATGCACGCACATGTGCATAGACACACACACACACAACAGAACTCCTTAATAAGTAAAAGTGGTCAAATAGAAAAGGAGAAAATAATTACACAAAACAAATGGAATTGGGCAGGTGGAAATTAATGATTCCATGAGACATCAAGAAACAAAATCAAAAAGAAGAAAAAATAGAAAATATGAAATATTTCAGTGAAACAACTACTGAACTAGAAAATAGATGGAGAGATAATGTAAGAATTATTGGACTACCTAAAGTTCATGATCAAAAAAATAGTCTAAACATCATATTTCAAATTTTTTTCAGGGAAAATTGCCCTGATATCCTTTAACCAGGGTGTAAAAGGGAAATTGAAAGAATCTACTGATCACTTGCTGAAAGAGATTCCCCAATGCTCTCAAGAATATTATAGTCAAATTCGAGAGCTAGCAGGTGAAGGTGATAATTCTTCAAACAACCAGAAACAAACAATTCAAATATCATGGATCCATTGTCAGATTACATAAAATTTAGCAGCTTCTATATTAATTGGAGGTCTTGTAATATGTTATACTGAAAGGCAAATGAGCTAGGATTACAACCAAGGATCACCTTCCAGTAAAACTAATTATAATCCTTCAGGAAAAAAAATGATATTAAAGGCAAGAGAGGTCTTTCAAGCATTCCTGATGAAGAAAAAAACTAGAGCTGAATAGCAAATTAGACTTTCAAATACGAATTTGGTGAAAAGCATAAAAAACTAAACAGAAAAGATAAAGCATACAGGATTCAATAAGGTTAAACTGTATATATTCCTATATTAGAAGATGATGTAACTCCTAAAAAGATTTGTCAGCACTAGAGAAGTTAAAAGTCCTATAAATAGAGGGTATAAGTGTGAGTTTACTCTAATGGGATGAAAAAAATAAATTGTGTTGAGAAAGAAGGATGCACTGGGAGAATGGAGAAGAGAGAGCTAGAATGGGGTAAACTATCTCACAGAGAAGGGGCAAAGAGATTTTCTAGTGGAAGGTGAGAAGTGGTGGTGGACAACATTTGAACCTTAATCTCATCAAAAATCATAGGCCCACAGTTTCACCAAATTACAAGCTTTATGCCCTTGTTGATGGGAAGCATAGATGCAATTTCTGGTCATTAAAACATTGTAGTATAATGTATATCTCAATTTAATCAATTATATTTATTAATGATACAAATAGTTTCAAGACATTTGATAGAGAATATTTCTGTTCAATAGGATTCTGAAAATATTTTCACTAATGTCTTTGTTAACACAGATTTTTTTCTCTGAACATATTTTAGTAATACCTCTTGAAGAGAAAAACAAAGCAAACAATAAAAAAATAAAAACAAAAGAAAAAACTCCACATCGGTGTCATATATGAAGCTTATTGGTACATTTCTACTACAGGAACTGCTGGGGATAAATTGTAATCTCCCAGACAAAGGTGATTTGCTAGAGTTCACAGATTGCAAAGAGAAAAATTTGTAACTTAAGGTTTGATTTTTGCTTTTCTTGAGTCAAAGAAAATACTAAAGACATTTCTTATGAATGAGAAAAAGGCACTCATGATTCCTTAGCTTCGGGACAATTCACCATAGACTTTCTGATTTCCAAGATTTAGGGATGGGAAATTTTGTCTTTTTTGCTTAAAGAAAAAGAAAATATAATTTTTTTAGTTTAAAGAAATAGACAAAAAAGGCTTTATAAGAAACCTCAAAAGATTTCTTAGACTTCAAATAAATCATCAAAATAGTTTTGGTAAGAGCTAGCTCTAAGGGAATCAGAAACATATGGATTGGGAAAATTTCCTTGAGGCAAAACTCATTTGGGGTTCTGATGAATTCAAAACATTTGAAAAATCACTTAAAATGCCTGCCTGTTGAAACTAAAGCAAATCTAATTTTTACTAAGTTTCATTACAAAACCATTCTATGTTAAATACTTTCAATACTGTGTTTCCCCTCAAAAACTCTAGTGAAAAATGCCCCTCTAAAATATACTTTTGGTATGGGTAGAAAGTTTGTCAGGTGGACATATTCTTGTCCTATGGTCCTATTTATAGATAATTATGGAAGGAATGTTCCTTAGGGCTGATTTTTTGCCATCTCCTCATTTTCCCTATAGGGAAACTAAGATCCAAAATCGTTTGTAACTTGCCCAAGTTAGTTTAGCATGAGAACACCAGTGCTGGGGAATCCAATCCACTTCTTCTGACTTCATGTCAAATTATCAGAATCAAACAATTGCTGGTTTGAGAGTAACAAATGTTTAGCCCAGTTATTGGCATATAGCATGTTTGTATGTGTATATATATATACATATATATATATATATATATATATTCATTCCAACCAAAAATAATAGTAAATATTACTATTTGGTACAATCAACAATATGATATCTTGGATTAATCTAGATAGAAAGCAATTATTTTTTCCAATTAAATTTTTGGTTTTAAAATGACTCTAATCTATTATTTTATTGGTTTTAAGAGCTCCAAAACAGGAAATTCCCTCTTACAATGCAGATCCTCACCTATCTTGAAATTTACATTCTTAGAAATTTGTTTGAAGTGCTGAGAGATTAAGACGCTTGCAAAAGTCCCATAGCCAGTGTTTATCAGGTCTGACTGAGACTCCAGGACTGCCATATATCAAGATACCTCTCAACATTACATTTATTGAACAACAAAGACATGTATAACTTGTTCTGTCAGTATCATTCCCTTTACTCCTGTTTAGCTTTCAGTTGGAAGAAGGGCTAGAGGATTATGGCCCTCATTTTTGGTCCGTGGTATATAATTGTAACTCAGTCCCCTGTCACTCTGCGATTCCAAGCGACTCATGACTTGGAAGTGTCCCTTTGTCTCCACAAATAATTTTAAAACATTGATTACTGGAAAAAAATTTTATCCAATTAAAATTATTCTTTTAAAAATGTAAAAAAATAATTATACAAAAGCATTAGAAGATGAAGACGTTCTAAAAGATTAGGAAAATCTTAAATTGTGATGTCATTTCATATCTATATCCAATTTCTGAACTGCCCCAATTTTTTTTCTCCAAAGCTGAGAGACTTCAATTCTCTTATCTGTCACATATATGGATTTTCTATGTCAAATAATCTTTTAAGAGGTCTCATTTAATTAGAACCTAAGTCAGTTAGCAACCATTTGGGCAAATTAATTAAATTCTCTTATCCTCAGTTTCCTTGCGTATAAAATTATGGGATGGACAAATGGTAATTTGAAGGGATAAGAACTCTAAATCAGTGGGTACACAATCCTAAAAATTACTGCTGTTAAATTTATTGGAAAGCAACCATTGGCAAATTGATGAGTTCTCTCATTTTCTTTGAAAGGAAGTGGGCATAACTCTATTATCTTCCAGTACAAGGATCAGACAAATTTCCTTAAGTCCACTATTCTGTCATCTGATATTTCCATTGCTACATTTAGACCCTAGCTAAAATCAGTTCTCCTCGCCAGGATCTTAGCATGAAATGCATTTAGAAAGCAAATAAAAAGACCTAATTAAAAAAGATTACATGGAAATTATATTTTGCTAAAAGATAACAGACAATGAAGTAATATTTTAAATATTATAATATTTGCAATAGTTCAATGAAGCAATATTTACATTAAAGTAATAAATTTTATGGTATTTTTTCTGATAAAAGCCTAATTTCTCAAATATATAGGGAAGTGAGTCAAATTTTAAAAAAAGTCAGTCATTAACTGACAAATAGTTAAACAAAACAAACAGGCAATTTTCAAAATGAATCAAAACTATCTATATTAATACCATAATGCTCTAAATTGTTTAGAGAAATGTAAATAAAACCAACTACAAAGTACCATCTCATAGTCATAAGAAATGAAAACTATTATAGTGAATGAGTGAAAATACATACACTAATAAACTGTTGATGGAATTGTGGACTATTCCAAGCACTCTGGAGAATAATTTGGAACTAGGCCCAAAGGGCTATAAAATCATGCATAGCCCTTGACTGAGCAATATCACTACTAGCTATACCCCAAAGACGTCAAAGAAAAAGAAAAAGGACTTAAATGTACACAAATATTTATAGATTTTTTACATTGACTTTAATAGACATCTCATTTTAAACTAATGGTTGTTATATTGATTGACTTTATTTTTTTTAATTACATGGAATGTCTAGGGGATAAGAGAGGTATATATATATATATATATATATATATATATATAAACCCAAAGACGTCAAAGAAAAAGAAAAAGGACTTAAATAAACATATATATAATATATCATAACA
>NW_027186457.1:16147002-16177458 GCF_028583685.1 Petaurus breviceps papuanus | reverse complement strand
ATATATATATGTATATATATATACACATTGAAATAAATTTCATAAAAACAAAAACAGTATCAATTAAAGGAAAGTTTTAATTTTTAATGGATAATATTGTCCTTAAGTTCCTATTTCCCCCAAATATGTTGCTTTACAATCTATTTACTTTTTAAAGTTTCCTAATTCCCCACTTATGAGAATCCAACTTCTATTTGTCTCACAAACTTCTTCTTAGTTCCAATTCCTTCAAGGTCAATTATCTAAATCTTTTACCTAGAATACCTAGGCCATGAATGTATTACAGATTTTGAGTGATGAACTAATTTAGAAACCCAATAGAGAAAGTAATATAAAGTTCAATATGTACTACCTCTGGAAAGATGAAACTACCTTTCTATAAATATGCCAGTCTATGCATTATGCCATTGCTCAATTCAACTCAACATACATTTATTAAGTGCCTGATCCATGTCAGGTATGAGACAATATGGTATAAGTTATTGGAGCTGTCAGAAAGACCTTTGTTCGTATCATTTTTCATCGGTGTACTATCTGTGTAACCCAAGTCATCTCAGTTTCCCATGCCACTGTTTAAGACCATAAGGGTGTAGAAAAGCTACTAATTTAAAATGGTATGAAGGAATTTCAGATCAAGAAGTCCTGATGATACTGTAATTACAGGTCCAATTAAAAACAATATATACCGGCAATCATGCTAGGCAGTGGAAATTAAAAGATAAAAATCAGTTAATCCCATTAAGCAGTTTAATTTCCTAATGATATGATTCTTAAATATTATGATTAGTCTGGAAATGCTTATTCTTTCTTGTACAACTTCTTACTTTCTAGTATTTTCTTTTACTTTTCTTTTTTTTTTTTTTTTGCTTTTTGGAGGGCAGTTGGTTTTAGGTGACTTGCCCAAGGTCACACAGCTAGTTTTTAGTTAAGTGTCTGTGGCCAGATCCGAACCCAGGTCCTTGTGACTCCAGGGCCAGTGCTCTATTCACTGTGCCACCTAGGTGCCCCCACTTTCTAGTATTTCAACCTTAATACTCAATGGTTATATTTCATGAACACACCAGTAACATTACCTACTTCAGTCAACATTTCCCCCGTTAGTAGGAGATGGTATACATTTAGTCAGATCACAGCATGCAACTTGGCTATTGCCTTAAAAGTGGTTCTGTATGTTGAAATTTTGAAGAAAACCAAAACAATTAACCAACCCTCCTCTCTGCCACAAAAAAAATATAACAGATTATTTAAAAGGTTACTTTTCAGTGTTCTGTCCAACGTGCAAAGGGGATAGAAAAGAAGTATGACAAGGCCTCTATGATACACACAGAAAGAGTAAAACAATAAAATAAAGTAGAATTTGATTTTGTCAAAAATAGCAGAAGAGACTGTCTTTACTCTAACTCCAGCATAGCATGTAAAACCTTGAAGTTAGAATTGTTTTATTTCTATGTCCCCAGCCCGTAGCTGAATGTATGAGCACATACTAGGTGCTTTTTAAAAATAAATTCACCTGACAGATTAGTATTTGCTGAAATGATTAGGGAAGTTGACACTGGAGAGAGTTGACTCAAATAAGAAGACTTAGCTTCTAAACCTGAATAACTCGACAGTGTGACCTTGTGAAGTATCTGGGCCCTATTTATAGGAATTCACAGGTTGCCAAAAGAGGGCAAAATGACACAGGCAGGAAATAGATCAGGTTAAAGCTCACATTCTCACAAGTAGTGGCATCAGATATATGAGTATGGCCCTATACTTCCATTATGGGCAAAATAGGGAAACAGATGAAGTGTTAAAACAACAATGACAACACCAACAACAGCAGACTTAGTATTCATGAGACTTTTTCCATTCTAATGTTTTATGGTCTTATTTGAGTCTCATATGTTAGCATCCCTTTTCTTAGTCTGTACCAATTATTAGACCTGTGTCTCAGGGACATTAGTATTGACCCTAGAACATATGTAACTTATCAATAATTCTCTGGTACCTCATGAGCTCCTTTGCCTGTTACAACTGAAAGAAGTTATTCAGAGAAGAATCATTTGTCATAAGGATTGAGGAAACTCTTATTGATCATTTTTTTTCCTGTTACATGTTCAATGTTTTCTAAAATAATGCTAAGAGATTAAATTGTTAGAAAAAAGAGGGTAACGGGATGGAATATTAGCTTTGGGGGATATTTGAATGGATATTGAACAGAATTAAGACAGTCTAAAATTGAGGAAAAAAACACAACTTTATTTTGAATTTTAATTCTTCTACCCTAGAATGTGACTATTCTTTTCAAAGTTAAATGCATGACACAGACTTATTAAAAAGTCACAAAAGAATTTTTGGTTCAACTGTCTCTCAAAAACAATATTTTGATTATTCAATCGTGATTCACAAACATGGATAAAATTATCTATAAAAGCATAAAATCCTTAAAATTATGAGAATTCATATTTGGAGAAGGAAAATAGGGAATTTATTGGATCTAGTTAAAATGGAAAATAAGAAGGGCAGATTAATTAAACCCAAAAACAAGAAGGTGTGCCATTGTTGTAAATTTGTCAAAGAGATGAAAGACTTTTGAAACAACTTTTTGAACTTGAAACAACAAAACAACTTTTCAAAGTTGTTTCATTTGAATAATTTCTTTCTTTGAAAAGCTCATTCTTCTGATACATCTGAAAACCTTCCCCACCTTCCTCAAGGAAAAATCACTTCATTCTAGGGACTATAGAAACATTTTTTTTTCTCTTCCTTTAAGACAACAACAATGAAGATAACAACAAACAATGGAAACTCATAGTAGGCTGACCCATCTTCATTCAAAACCTTCAGAGCAAAGTTCCAGGGTCTACATTGCTTATCCCTTAGACACATGAAGGGTTAACCATATGCAGAACAAAACCATGTTGATTGTTATCACAAAACAGACTGAAAATAAATTCACTCTTTTCATCAACTTAATAGCAAAAGAAAACAATGACAACAGAACCAATTTAATATCTTATCTTCAAAAAATAATTATTAAGTAGCTGGTAAAAAAATAACTACTTATCACTGTCATTCTTCTTTCCACTTTTCTCCTCTTCTACCATTTATGTTAGAGTAATCTCACATATTGATTTAAAGAAAGAATACACTCTCTGAGTTGAATACAGCAGCTTTATAGACTCAAGAAACCCAGGTCCACAGTAGAATTCTAACACCCAGGATAGTGAATACCTGTTTGCTGGACCAGCAAAATTGAATTAAAGCCCAAATGACTCTAGGTATATATAACATATATAGGTTGTTTTTCATTTTCGATTTTTCTACCAACTACACCTAGAGTCAATGCAGCCAAGAAAATGAAACCAATAACACACTGAAATTAAGAGCTGATTGCTTTTCCCCAAAAGTATGATTAATTTGTTTTTTAGACCCAGCTTTATTTATTTCAACTCCTGAGTCTGAAGATGATGCTAATTGTGTTGGTGAGTCTATAATGCATGAGTCTGATTCTGTAAACCTAATGTTTTCCCTGGAGCAAGAATGCCTCTCCAAGCAGGGCTGAACACAAAGATTTGCAGCTATGTGTGTCTAGGTAAGTGAGGGGGCGGTACAATTACAGCTTTCCCTGGTATATGATACTGGGTTCAGTTTCTGAAGTGTTCTTGTAAACCCATGGCAGTAAGCATAAATTCAGTTTGAGGCAACTAGTCAGCAGAATGGTTAAAGATCTTACCTGGAAATTAGAAGACCTGAATTCAAATTCCTCTTCAGAAATTTAGTAATGAGGTGAACATGGACAAGTCACAAGCTCTGTGTGCCTAAATCTCCTCAACTGTAAAGAGAAGATAAAAATAGTTCTCACCTTTCAGGGTTATTGTGAGGAAACAAATGAAATAATATTTATAAAATCATTTTCACAATGCCTGTACATATTAGGAACTTAATAAATGTTTATTTCCTTCCTTAGTTCATTGAATAAAGATTCAGGAGAAATGTTGAAGGTTTTATTTTATTTTTCTCCTTTTAAACTACAAAAAAAAATTGTTAAGAATTTCTTGATAGTACAAAACATTTATTTGGCACCCACTATGCACAAAGAACTCTGTACTAGAGAAAAAATACAAAATAATGGACACAATAAATAAAATACAAAATAAAATATAATAATTCTAAAGTAAAAAATACAAAATATTCACAACACTTCTATCAAGGAATAAAGATTCAAAGAAAAGAGATAGTATACATGGAGGAAATGATGTGCAGGAGAGAATTGTGGTTCAGGAAGTCACAGAGATGGTTGCTACTCACATTGGGGTAAGTTTATTATCACAATTTTTTTTCTAAGAAGCAACAGTAACATTCTTTCCAGAATAGGAAGTGGGGATTGGTATGAGGGCAGGACTCGTAAGGAGTCAGGACATATGGTAAAATGTCTGAGGGTGGATGGATGTGAAATACAGAATGACGTTAACAAGGTATAGTGTGTTGAGTGAAGTTGTACTTACTGACCAAACAGGAGAACTCAGACTCTGGTCAGAGTTAGAAAACTGGGCAGATTAACTTCTCCATGTAGGAGGGGATAGTTTCCTTCTTCATAATGTGTTGGATGCTTATTCAGGTGCAGAGAGATAGTGAATGGGAAGGAAAAAAAGGCAAGAGAATCAGGGTAGATAGATGTGTGTTCTGAGACTGGTTAGATACAGTGGCTTTAGTGAATTTGTAAGAATATCATATGTAGACCATATTCATCTATGATTAGTTATTTAAAAGGGGGGAAAGCATATATATTTATTAAATAATGACAAATGTTCCTATTGGGAAGATAAAAGCTCATGTTGCTAATGGAATATCAGGGCAAGGTTGGCAGTGGTGACAGATTCTCCTACTGTGTTAATGGCATTCAGAGAATACTCTTTCTCTAGTCAGGACAACTCAAATGACACAGCACAGTATGAACTATTGTATGAAGTATTTAGTACATTCGGGGACTGACAATTTTATTAATACCTGACAACCAGGCTAAATAGTTCTCCCCCAAATGAATATGGTACCCTGTCATTCTTGTCCTTAAAGAGTGTATGCCCTTGCTACATACTACTTGGGACTTGAGAGTTATCTAGACAATGGCCCTTTAGCAGTAGGCTAATAACTAATGCATTTTTATAAAACATTTTGAATTGGAAAATAAATCTTAATTATTAGAGGAAATTTCACTTTGGTGACCTAAAACAGTAATTTGTCTCCAAATGAAAACTAATTCCCTCAGTTCTACTATTTATGAATCTTTTGCATAGTTCCTGGAAGTAGGATTCCTTTGTTATATTTGCTTGTTTCAAAAAAAAAGCTTGATATTTTGACTGTTGAAAATAACACAAATAAGTCAAATCATCCCAAGGACATTTACACATGAAAATTGGAAAGAGTATAACAAATAATCACAAGATGAAACAGATCTGTATGTATTTCTTTTTGCCTTTTTTTGGAAGAGAATTGGGGTTAAGTAACTTGCCCAAGGTTACACAGCTAGTTTTTTTGTGTGGGTGTTAAGTGTCTGCAGCCAGAACTGAATTTGGGTCCTCCTGACTTCGTGGCAGGCGCTTTACTCACTGCGCCACCTAGCTGCCCCTGTATGTATTTTTCAAACAAAATATTTCATTATTGATTACAGTGGATTCACCATATTTGGACTCTAAAACAAAATTCCTGAACTAATGATATATGAGGAAGAGAAGGCCAAGATGAATAGAATAATAAGATCAGTCCATGTATATGAAAGAAAAATGTACTGTAGGTAAGACAATTTGGAAAGTACTGAGAGATCAATTTTTAATAAATTTGGAAAAGATGGTTTTAAAAAAATGTGAAAGAATCATCAAGGTTTTAGTAAAGGGACAGAGACAAAGAAGGAGAGAAAGAGATAACTATCTAAGGATATCTTTACTTATTTATCTCTATAAATAATCACAAAACCTATACAAGCATTAAAGATATCTTTCATGAAATTATGACAAGAGATTAAGCAGACCTTTCATAATTACTTCTGTAGTATATAACATCTTCCCAGGGAATCCACTGAGTCCAAGTTGTGCATAACACATCTCTTTCTTTATCATTTGTGGATAATAAGAAAGCATTTGATTTGACTGTAGAAAGTGAAACCTAAAATGCTTATCCCCCTCAAAATGTGTCTTCTGTATGTGTATTAAAACCAAACCCATCTTCTTGATAAAAACAATCAAAGAGATCACTTTCTTCAACAATAATCTATTACAATTTAAAAGGAATACTAATGGGGAGTAGATGTGAAGTTTCATTCCTACAGGGAATTCCCAGAAAAGGAAACTCTACCTTCAAGGTTAGCACTATCTCTTAAGTTTACAATCTTAAAGAGTGGTCTTTGCTATTGAGGGGTTAGATCTCTTAACCCAGGTTTTTCTGACTCCAAAGCCAGTTCTTTATCTACTAAGTCCTAGGCCTCTACTGAGGCCTAAAAGTAGGAGGAATTTGCTCACCAAAAGAGTTCATTGTTGTTATGGAGGATGTCCTAAGCAGCAAACAGAAGATTTTCCTAGAAATGGTGACAAAATTTAAATACTACTCATCGCAGAATACATTTTTCTGATTTGTATTAAGCCCAGACCATGGGAGTATCTTCAATGATCCATGATCACTCAATAGGGATTTGTCTAACAATCCATACACAAAAAAAACCAAACAGGTGAAAAACTTGCTTTGTCAAGATCAAGAGGGGATGTTCAATAGATAGGTCAATGAGTTACTGCATTAGTATTTCTCTCTCTTAGACAGATACCATATATGGATGATGAGATTGGCCAAAAATTTAAAAGAAACAGTAAAGTAGGTTGTATTGCATTTTGGGAAAAATTCAGTCCATCCAATGACCAAAAATTGTTCTAAGACCCAAACAAAATATCTCTTTCACATTAACATCCTTCCAACCAATGATCCATACAGCTTTCAAGTCATATCAAACTGTAGTCAAGTCAAAAGGAATGTCTCAAGTGCTTACTACGAAGACAATCCATAAAAGGAAGCTGAAAGCACACACGTGCTCGCGCCTGTGTGTGTGTGTGTGTGTGTGTGTATGTTCTGGGAAGGCAAAGGAAGGAAGTGTAATAGAGAAAATGTAGAAAACCAGGTTTGGATATTGGAGAGGGATCATGACAAGCGAGATTTGCTTGGACTTTCTGGGAAGATCCAGCCAATCTCAGGAAGAAACTCCAGTGCTCAGAGTACTTGCAGCTTGATAAGTCTAGAAATGAAGTGAACTCCAGGGAGAGAAGGCTTTTGTGGCCAGGTCTAGAGAGTCCAGAGAGACACCAGGGCAACCTCAATAATAAAGGCTTTTCAAATGCTTTGGAATGTATTAGCATTTTTTTTCTACAACAGCAGAGATTGGTCCTGTTAGTGTTGTTAAATGGTCTGCAGAGTATTGGTGATGGCAATAAAAGGCTCTCATCATTATTGCCTGAGCTAATCCTTGGAAGACCCTTTGTAAGTCCCATAGATTTTATAATTTATAAAATTACATAATTCCATATTAAATTACAATACATATGTAATTACATATTAAATTTTATAAACTATGAATGTTTTGCTACATCTAATGTGCTAAGTCCTTGTAGACTCTTATCTCACAAAAACTGATTTTACTTTCCTTACTATGGCTCAGAATCTTAGTTACAGATATGTGAAAATAGAGGCTTTCTGTCTAATGCTGTTTTCAAGACTAATTTACCCTTATTATCATTAAGAAGGTCATTATGTAGCTGTTTTGTATATACTTTACTATGCATCATGTCTCAAGTGCTAAATTTAAAAAATACAGAGATCAACAATATTTCCCAGGTACCTTGCCACCTGCGGCTGGTATTGAACTTGTTACCACTGTAGTGGAGGACTAGACTTGGAATTATGTGAGACTTTAATTTTAATTTTATTTTAACTTTAATTAGGGGTTTTGCATCTTATCCTTACCTGGTGTGTGATGCTTTGTAGGTATTTTAATCTGCCTCAGTTTCCTCATCTGTAAAAAAAGAATAATAACTTTAAATCTTAATTCCCAGGGTCTTAGGTAATAAATGTTAAGTACTTTGAAAATGTCATTTATTCTCTTCCTTTTTTCATCTTTTTTTGATGTGGTTCAGATAGAAATACTCTTGGTAAAAGTCTTTATAATGCTATAATTATTTTATATTTAATGTTCTATGGGTTATTGCGCAGAATAGATAAAAATTATTTTTATAGTTGAATAAAAATATCATAAGCTCAACCACTAGAATCTCACTAAAAGCATCTTCAGAACTCTAGAAGCAGATAGTACAAGAGTGATGACATATCTCTCCTGTTTCCAAATGATCTTGATCTTCTAAAATCAATTTATTGTCATTTCTGTTGTTACTAGCCTTGTTGTGTGACTGAAAATTATGAATCACTGTGATCTCTGAAGAATCAGAATCTCAGATGATCTAAAAGTTAGTGAAGGCATAGATAGTATGTCTTAGTAGGCCAAAGCATATTGTTAATAGTATCCTGAGTCTAAAAAACATCTAGTAATAGTTATTCAGGGAGAGTATGATCAGAGAAGAATGTGGTCCAGTGGTGTAGTGAGATTTAGGGATCACATATTGGCAGTTTGTATCTCACACCATTCATGAAACACCAAAATGACAATAAAACAAGATCTCTACCATATTAAATAGATGTTCTATGGATATAATGGATATAGAAAGGAATGAAGCTATGGATGATATCAATACCCAATTTTGTACAATTAGAAGTACCCATATCAATAGTCATTAATATATTAGTATTCCCATTTAGTAGCTGAGAAAACCAGGACTATAGGAGGCTAATTGACTTATCTAGGGTAACACAGTGAGTATCAGGACCAGATTTTTGCTTTCGGTTTCCATCCCAGTTCTCTGGGTTGTTAGACACAGCCTTCTTTCTGCTACCCAGTGCCACCTATTGGGCAAAAGCAAAAGAGTCTATGATGAACAAGGATGGCAGAAGTTCAAGGCAGGGTTTGTGCTAGAAAATAAGTTTTTATAGTTTGCATTTAGTTTTTGTTTGTTGTTTTTGTTGCTGTGTTGGGAAGGAGTGGGGGAATATATGATAAAAAAGCCATAAAGATGCTAAACATTCTTTCAAATCTTTGAAAACTGGCAGTTCATGTTCCAGTGACTCCTTTTTAATTGATCAAATATGCCATATTTTTTTATTTTGTACTCTAATTATTCACAGCTTTGGAGTTAGAATTTATTGAAGCTATTTATTTTCTACCATTCCCTACTCTTTTTCCCCAAAGTATGCTAAAGAAAGTTTTTTTTTGTTTGTTTTCTTTTTCTGTGCAGGTCGGGTAGAGTTCAGCTTTGCCAAATTATTCAGTGGGGCCAGCAGCTAAAAGTCTTTCACTTAAAGAAATGACCCTGCATTTTAGATGTGAAAGTGTTTTATAAAGAACAATAATTGTGTTTGTTTATTTTTAACTGATTGTTCTTAGAGGAAAATGCAAATGCAGAAATGAGCACATATCCCAAGGTTTCACATTTTTTTTCTGTCAGTGTGTGTTACAGAAGACAAAGAAATAGGAAAATGCAATAGGACACCAAAAAATACAGAAATAGAAACTAGAAGATTCTAGGAGAGTTATAGCTACTTTGACAAATTGAGTACAAAGAAGAGTATTGGCAAAAATTGGGGGAAAATATTAAAATTGATGTTTCACAATCGATGAATTAAATGGTCTACAATTTCCAGTGACATACACCTTGTTTCCATACTTTGTGAAAATAGACTCCCCCATTAGATTGTAAGCTCCTTAAGGGCAGGAACTATCTTTGGCCTCTTTATAGGTCAAGCCATTATCACATTACCTTGCACAGAATAGGCTCTTAATAAATGTTTATGGGTTAATTGACTGATCTTCCAAAAGCAAATCTAAAGACCCTAGGTATAAGCAACGAATAACATTTTAAAATAACATCTCAAAAATTAAACTTACTATAATCTTAGCAGATACAAATTAATGTTTACATATGCCCAGGGGTGTGTGTGTGTGTGTGTGTGTGTGTGTGTGTGTGTGTTTGTGTTTGTGTGTATGTGTGACCAGATAGCCAATAGTTTGGAGTGAAGGTTAAAAATAAGTATTACATGAATTGTTGAAAGGAAACTATATTAAGGATGAAAAAAAGGAAAGAAGGAAGGAAGGAGGGGAAGTAAGGAAGGAAGGAAGGAAGGAAGGAAGGAAGGAAGGAAGGAAGGAAGGAAGGAAGGAAGGAAAAGAGGAAAGGATGATGGGAGGGAGGTAGGAAGGGAGAGAGGGGGGAAATGCATATTAAGTACTTACAATTTTACAGGCAGTGTACTAAGCACTTTACAAATATTATCTTACTTGATCTTCACAAGACCCCTGGGAGATAGGTGAATGCTATCTAAGAGGAAATAAAAAAGCCACAGGTCTGGGTGGGGCTTTTAATAGTAGAGTGACATAGTCAGATCTTTGTTTTGAGAAATTAATTTTACTGAAGAATGGAGGAAGCATTAGATGAGGGAGGGGAAAGAAACAGGTAGTCCAATTAGTAGACCATTGAAATAACCTGGGCAATTATGGGATCCACATATAGGGGAGAAGCTAGGTGAGTAGTAAGAAGTTGTGGAGAAAGATCTTATAATGGTAGAATTGTAAAAAGAAAACAACAAGAGAGAGTGGAGTCAAATATAAGTCCAATTTTCTAACCTTAGGTGCCTGAAATGATGATAGTATGAAAGAAAAAGAAAGGTGTTTGCAGGGGTGATTGGTTTTAGTGGAATTATAATGAGTTTCTTTCTCTATGTGTTGAGTCTGATATTTTATGGGCCATCCAGGTGCAAATATCTGGCAGGCAGGTGCTGATCCAGAATAAGAGTTTTAAATACAGATGACATAATCCTATGGATAAAAAGTTGATACATAGAATTGTAAGTCATTTGTTCAGAGATTATAATTGAACAGGGATTGAGAGGATGTAAATAAAAGAATCTTTCAAGAAATATCATTTGGGGGCACTTGCACTTAACGATCATGAATAGCATGATGATATAACAAAGAAGACAAAAAAGGAGGGTTGCACAGGTGTTTATTATTTATACTTTGCTTTCAAACAGGACCAATGTCATCATTGGTTAATGTTTTGGCTTGTGCTCAAATGGATTTAAGTGAGAGAGAGTTACACAAAGTCATCACCCTCATTATCTTTCTCAGAGACATTGAAGTCCAGTGACAAGGCAAAAGTCAAGATGACTGATAATGGCCTGGATGTAGTGGATGTCCATGGTATCTTCCATGTCTACTCAAGCTCTAAGCACTCCACTGTGCCTTCTTCAGGTGTCTTCCTCAGGTGACTTTGTGGCAACTGGAACAAGGTATTCTCATTCCCCCATTCTGCCCAGAAAGTCTTTACTTGCTTGGAATAGATATCCCCCTAAATGACTGCGAGGCTTATCAGTTACTTTCTACCTACTAAAGCCTGTCTGACGAGATACTTTTACTGGGTTGTGGCCACTGTGCATACAATAGCTTCTTGTATTCACAGGGCAAGAGTTAGGTGAGCTTTGGATATCAGAGGTGTATGACCATGTTGTATGAAATTTTACCAACTTTGTGAAGCTTGAAGTGGGGTTAGACAGGTAGGAAGAATATAAAAAGGGACAAATGTCATGAGATGAACTATTACCTATTTCCTTTTTTACTTATATTTCATGAAAGAAAACATTCTATGGACTTGAATTTGACAAGTATAGCATGTGAGAAGTTTCACATACAAAATAGATCATGTTTCTTTCCTGAGCACTGAACCTTGAGAATGAGGAGGCCAGTCTCAATGTTGCTGCTATGGGGATTAAAACATTATTTCAACAATATTAGCCTTTAAATATGACATTGATGTGTGCATTTAGGAAATTACAAAAGGGAATGTGGATTCCTGCTCAAATTAAAGAGATAAGATCAGTGATCCTAATCGACTAAAGATATATAGGTTGTCAACTTTATGCAATAGATCAGAGAAACATATTTGTTTACATTTTGTCATCTAGGCATACTGCATGATAATTATTTTTTAAAGCACAAGCTAAACTAAGACAAAAATTTTTGCCAGTCAACAGTTTCTCATGTACCCTAAGGCACTAATGTTATTTTCTTTCTTAAAATGTTAACTTGATCTCAAATACTTGATGATGAATTATCTTTTCTATTTCTCCCGATTATACTAGGATACTGTTTCTGAGCATTAGAAGAGCTAGCTTCATAATTGATAATGATGATGCTATCATCTCACATTCATTGAACACCAATCAATGAAATGTTATACACAAAAGGAATCTAGAATGATACCAAGAAGAGATGAGAAAAATGTGATTTGGAGATGAAGAAACCTTCAAGATCACTTAATCCAACACAATCATTTTAAAGAAGAGAAAATGAAATCTAGGGAAATTATTTCAGTTTCTGCAAATCATACAAGTAATCAGCAGAGGAAAGGTGAAGGGAGAGACCAAGCACAGCCATGTTTCAGGTTCAGAGCCTCCTTTGGAGTCTACAGTCAAACCAGATGAAATTCAGCCCTCTGCAGATTTGAATGGAAATGATATCACTTCTCCTTCAAAAAAAAAAGAGTTCCCTGCAAGCCCAAAGAAAGAAACAAAGTCAAGGAGCCTAAAGCCATCAGCCACTGCTCTGTTTTCAAAGACTGCTACCAGAAAAACCAAATCAGTGCCCACTCCCACTCCCAAGCAGACAGTTTCCATCACTCCTGGTGACCGAAGCAAAATTCCCAAGAGCCCAGCTCCAGGTCTAGCACCAGCTACCAAACCCAAACAACCTGCTGCTGCCACTGCTACTGCCCAGTACACTTCCTTAATCTCAAGAGATGGAAAACCAAAAATTGAGGATACAAAGAGCACTGAGAAATGAACTCCACTATCCAAATCTTCTACCACCACTACTAGCACTGCCTCAACCACCTAACACCTAACAACCCAACCACCCCATGAGTCACAGTGACTGTTTCTTCCATAACAAGTGGTCCAGTGAGTAGAAGCACCTCTTCTCCTCCCCTCAAGAAGCCTTCCTCTCTCAGGAATGAGTAATCAGCAGAGGTAGAAATCTTAAACCCAACTCTTCTCATTTCAAATTCAGCACACACACATACATATACACATATGTATATATACACACACACAAACATACACAGATGTGTGTATATACATATACAGATGTGTGTATATACATACACACTATTCAAATATATAAATTTAGATATAAAATTATTCAAATTAACAGTGGACACTAACACAGAGTGACTACAAATATAGGTAGATCTCAGAAACTTCTGGGTTCATGGGCAGGGAGTAGGTTAGGAGAAGAGGAGACAATATGGAAGGAAGATTTCCTGATAAAATGGGAGTAAAGATACCACAAAGTTTGGACACTTACAGTGATGGGTGGACTAAATGTTTTGCTCAGCGAAGTGGAAATCCATGCCAAGAAATCAGAGTGTAGGATAGAGTAAGTAGCTCTGGAAGGATACAGCTTATTGTAATAGTAATGAAGTTTTAAGATCCCTTTCTATTGCCAAGCTAAGAGGTACTTAGCACCTAGTTTCAAATTAAGCCTCTTTTAAAGAAACAGAAGGTATGATCCCCTGTTGCTGACACAACATGAAGGAGCTGTCCAGGGAGCAGCTATATTATATTTAAGGAAGAGCACAAGCTGGAGAGTCAGAATTTCCTAGGGTAAGCATTGTGGAGGCAGGGCAGCTGCTTCTGTACTGAAGACTGAACTGAGAATTGAGAAGAACTGAGAAGAGGAATGAGAATTGAGAACTGAGACAGAATTTCTTGGAGCAAGCCACGTGGAAGCTGGATAAAGTGATTTTGATTTTGAGAACAGAGCTTTTGGTGCTGAGGATTTCTGAGAGCCAGACAGAGGTGCTGAGGATTTTCGAGGGCCAGCCAGAGCTGGTGAGGATTTCTGAGGACCAGCTGGAGCTGCAGAAGCCTAAGGAAGCATGTCTGTGGTGCCAGTACTTTGCACAAATGTTGTTGTGACTTTGTTAATGGGTTTGAATATTCTTGTGGCTTTGTTAAGCCTTGTCTTCCCAGGAACAGATACTGTGAAGTATTTGAGATGGACTGGACACTGTGAGCTTCAATGTGGAGCAGGAACTGCATGGAGAGATGGACAAGAAGCTGGGAGCTGTTTGCCTTTGAACTCAGGTGGCAATTGGTTAGATTTGGGTGGGAACTGGGACCATGGAAGAGAGACCATCTGAGCTGAAAGCCTGCCCTGAGTCAAGAGAAAAAGACCTCTCCGTGGATACTGAGTAGTGACTGATGAAATAGTATACTGAGTAGTGACTGAAAAATTGTAATTTACTTATGACCTAGAGGTGGATGGCTTTTATATTTTCTACAACCCCTTAAGAGGGTACTGAGTAGTGACTGTTCACGTTGTAACTTAAGTCCAACCCATGGGTGGGAAACTTTGACTTTTGTACTTTATGACCCAAGCCTCCTTAAGGATGATTGAACAATTGAGTTACTAAATGTCTGTGCTTTGTTGAAAACTATGTGACACTTTGGTGAAGACTATGTGGTCATTTTAGTAATAAGTTGTTGAGTTGTGACATGGTGAATGCTGTATTTTAATTTTCTGTGATAATTTGCAACAGTATGAATGCTGTACCTTGATTTTCTGTGAATGTTTTGCTCTAATTTGTTATTGAATATATAGAGAGTTCACTATACTATGTAATCAAAACCTTGAAAGCTGTTCACAGCAGCAGTCCTCTGGAAAGCTGCTCATGCTTGGCTTTACACTTATTTACAAAGAGCAGGTTCCATAAGAGGCAGAGCAGCATTGTGTATTAAGAGGATATGTTATTGTAAGGAAATTCAGGAACCAGGCATAGGGAAATATAGTAGAGAATGTTTGGGTAAAAATTATGAAACATACAAATAGAAACAATCTTAGCATCACTATATATGAGAGATTAATGAGAAAAGGAGGAGGAGGAGGAGGAGGAGAAGGAAGGATCAGTTGCCTAGAGGAACATAATGGAAATGACACTGGGCCTGAAGTCAGGAAGACCAGAGTTCAAATTCAGGCTCATTAACTTATTAGCTGGTCAATCTAGGCAAGTTATTTAACCTTTTGCTGCCTCAGTTTCCTCAACTGTGAAATGGAGATACTTACCAGGCTTATTGTGAGGATCAAATAAAACAACATTTATAATGCTTTTAGAACAGTAGAACATATAAAGTGATAAATAAATATTTGTTTCCTTCCTTTCTTCCTATATGACATATTTAAGAAATAGATTACTATCCTTACACAGAGTTATGATATGGTATTGATGGGAAAATTCAATAATCCAGATGCTTCTAGAGGTCTCTCACTATCCAAATCAATACAGTTGGTAATATGCAGACTTATTGATAATTTCATTTATATTTCAAACAATAAATGAACTAGTGAGGAGAAATAAAAATAAATAGTGCTGGGGTAGAAATGGTGGAAATCTTGGGGCTAATTGACCAATAGTTTTAGAATTATGGTTGACAAATGGACCAAAAATTAGTTATAGTGTGACATGAATGCTAGAGTTTGGAAAACCAAATTTCGGAATGTTTGCCCAAAGTATAGGTAGATTTCTGTGGACTTAAATTTGAAAAGGAAAGTTAGTTTGAGAAAAATGGAACATTCTTAAGAATGAAATATTAAAAACACAATGAATAACAATTTGAAAATAAGCAGATCATGGTTTGAGAGACCAATGAATTTACATAGTGAACTAATTGACCAGATATGTTACTGTAATCAATTGTTATTAATTATTATTATTGCTAGTTGTTGTTTAGTCATTTCAGTCATGGCTGACTCTTTGTGACCATATTTGGGATTGCCTTGGCAAAGATACTGAAATGGTTAGCCATTCCTTCTCCAGCTCATTTTACAAATGATAAAACTGAAGCAAATAGGTTTAAGTGATTTGCTCAGGGTCTGCATAGATAGCAAATGTTTGAGCTCACATTTGAACTCAGGAAGATGAATCTTTCTGACTCCAGACCAGCATTTTATCTACAAAGTAACCTAATTGCCCATTAGTAATGGTCCCTTCTCTCTGTTTGTTGTTGTTTTTAATTTTTTTTGGGGGGGGTGGGCGACTGGATCTCCAATGATCTTAGTCCATACTCATACCATGCAATTCACAGTTATCCAGGCTATATCTCTGCCCCAACCAACTTTTTCATAGTCAGAATTGGCCCTAGATGAGTGCTGTGCTCTTCCTTTAGTGTTATTAAGTGCTGCATAGCTCCTCACATGCAAAGCTCTGTCTAGTGACCTGTTCAACTCTCTTTGTTCTTTAGTTCATTGGACATAGTAGCATTTCAGTCTCTTTTCTCAGGTTGTTCAGAGTTTTGCAGCACTGGTCCTTCTGGGATGAAAGCCTAGCAGACTTTTACTCCTGAAAGATAATGGCTCAACAGGCTCTCAAGCCTTGAAAAAAATTTCCACAACCTGGAGCCAGTTGTCTAGATAAGAGGGAAGAGAGAAATGGAAATAGGTAGCAGGGGTGAATTTGGATGTAAGGCTGTGCTATTCCCTTGGGTCTGCCAGAGTGTCCTTGCTACCAAGAGTGTCAGAGGAAGAGGAGCTTGCTGAGTGAGCACAGGGTCAATGAGTGCCAATTCCTTGGTTTGGGGAGTTATTTTTTTTAAATCATTTGGATTGTAGGTGTCCTAGATTACGGGAACAGCTGAAGTTGCTTTATCTTTGGCACATAATTTGTGTTTTTGAGAGTTTTGAAAGATTGTGGTAATTTGGAAAAAAAAAAAAACCTAGTCTGCTACCTTGTTCTGTTTGATTCGTATTTACCTTTTTTGATGTTTCTTTTTACAATTGAAATCTCCAAAGTTCTACATGGTTCTATTTCTTAAAAAATCAGAAATATTTAGAAGTTCTCTCTTCCATTAAAACTCATTTTTCTCCTGTAGCATTATACTCAGTTGTGCTTGGTAAATTATTCTTGGCTATAAACTCATATCCTTTGCCTTCTGGAAAATCATATCCTAAGTTCTCCACTCCTTTTAAGTGGTGACTGCTAAACCATATGTAATTCTGACAGTGTTTTCTTCAGTACTTTTATTCTTTCTTTCTGGCTCCTTGCAATATTTTTTCTTTGATCTTTGAGCTCTGGGTTTTGGCTATGATATTTCTAAGAATTTTCATTTTAGAGTTTCTTTCAAGGGATGCAAGTAGATTTCTTTCATTCATTTCTTTTTTTTTTTGATTTGCACTTTGCCCTCTATTCTAAGAGATCTGGATTGTTTTCTTCTCTTAAAATAGGATGCCTTGACTATTTTTTTTTCTCATGGCATTAAGATAGTGGAATGATTCTTATTTTTTGCCTGTTTTCCAGGTCAGGATTTTTTTTTTGGTAATGATATCTTATATGTACTTTATTCAGACTTTTAAATTTGTTTTATTATATTTTTGTTGTTGTTCATGGACTTATTGACTTCTTTTTTATCAATCTGAAATTTCAATAATTTTTTTTTCTTTTAACTTGGACAAGGTATAATAAAAAACTTATCCTTTCCTTTCTAATTCTTCCATGTTTATTTTCTTTTTTTCCACTCAATTGCTTTCATGCCACTTATAATAATATTTTAAACTACTAAAAAAAATCTCTTGCTTCATTGCATTTAAGAATTCTAGTTTCAGTTAATGCCTAAGCTATGTTATTTTTTTCCTCGTGGATTTTGGAGTCTTTCTCTTCTACTTTTTTTAATTAAGTGCTCCTGCAATCACAGTAATTCCTTATGGTGAGGTTCTTTGTGTTTCTGCTCATTATTACACTTTTTGATCTATTTTATGTTATGTCTGCCATGCCCTACTTTTTGAGGGAAGGTTTGGTCTGGTCCGCTGATATTTTCTTGTGGTATTGAGTGTTATTTTATTCTAAGATCTAAGGACCTGAACACTTTCAACGTTCCTTTTCCAAAGTAAACTCTGGTTGCTGCAATTATGATCTGCGTTCTCAAAGTTCTCCAGTCTGAAAAAGAGTAGATTGCTGTAATGGCAAGGAAAGAAGTAGTTAACATCTTGTTTCAGCTATCTAATTATTTAACACTGTGTTTCAGTTCAAGTTTCTTTTAAACCTTGCCCATGATTATAGGAAATCTTTGTTAAGAAACAGAACTTGTGAACCCTTGTTGCTGATGCAACAAGAAGGGGAAGAACAGGGAGGACCTTAATGACCATATACAAAGAGAAGCCCTAGCTGGGAGAGAGCAGAACTGAGAAGATAACTCTTATGGTGACAGAGTTGAAAAGGAGAAAACTTGTGGTATCCTGGTACTCTTATGTTTGTCTGTTCTGTCTGTGTTGGTTTTCGTTTGTGACACTTTGTCTAGAAGCCGTGAGACCTTACTGGAAACCCTGAAAGAGGATTTTCTGGTTGTCTGTTTACAGAAGTCCTGGAGGAGGGTTTCAGAGGTCCTGGGACTTTACTAATGATTTGTGTTGACCTCTCAGACCTTGTTTTTGTGTTTGTGTTGATTTCTATGCTTATGATTTGCATTGAATTCTCTGACCTTGTTTGTGTGTTTGTTGATTTCATATGCAGATAGTGAATTGATGATGGTTCTAGCAAAGTGCATGAATGTTATTGTGGCCCTGTTAAGCTCTCTCTTCCCAGAAACAGAAACTGTGAAGGACTTGAGATGGGCTAGACACTGAGCTTCAATATGGGATGGGAACTGGATGAGGAATTGGATGAGGAGTTGATAGCTTCCTGCCTTTGAATCCAGGTGACAGTTGGGTAGATCCAGGCAGGAACTGGGACCATGGAAGAGGAACCATGGAATCTGAGCACCAGCCTTGAGTCAAGATGAAAAGAACACTTCTTGGGTACCTAATGCTGACTGAGAAGATCATGATTTACTATGACCTAGGGGGTAGAGAACTTTGACCTTTGTAATTTGTGTCCCTCAAGGAGGCCTGCTCCTTAAGCATGATTAAGTAAAGGACTTATTGAATATCTTTTGTTTAAAACTAGGAGACAACTTTACTGATAGCTTGTTATGTTATAATACTGTGAATGCTTTACTTCAGTTTCTGAGAATGTTTGGCTTTAATTTATAGCTGAATAAATAAAGACTTCACTATACTATGTAATCAGAACCTTGAAGCTGATCACAGCAGCAATCCTCTGGAAAACTGCTTGTGTTGGCTTTTCAATTGCCTCTAGACTTTGCCCCTCCAGGTACAAAGCTTTTTGGTCTCCGAAGAGCAGAATTGTAAGCTCCTTGCTGGTATGGAATTTCCTTTCTTGTTGTGTCTCTGAAGACAGGGTTAAATGTTGGGAGTGAGGCCCTACTTCACCTGGAGTCTGAGCCACATCTTTTCTGCTGCTACTGCTGTTCGTTCCAATGATTCTAAAAATCTCTCTCCTTGATTATTTGCAGGCAAGATATGTGTGTGTGTGTATATACACATACATGCACATATGTATGTGTATATATACATATATGTATATATGTATGTATATGTATATATATTTGCTATCGTATACTTCTTCCTATTGTCTTTTCAATCTTTTGACTATAATATTTCTTCTTGTCTAATATTGTCATTAACTTTTATTTAGTTCATTTTTATTTTCAAAGAGTCTGTTGCTTGGGTAGGTTTTTGTTTATTTGCCTCCTTTGCCAAACTGTGAATTTTCTTTCCAAATATTTCTTTCACAGCTCTCATTTTTCTGCTTTCCTTTTGTCTTTAATTATTAACTTTATCCCAGTAATTTCCCACAGCACCTTAAGTTTCTGAACAAATGCTAATATATCTTAGAAGAGAATTTTTCTTCACTGGAACTTTTCAGTATCAATACTATCACAGGCCTGAACAATTAGGGATCTCTCTAAATGGAATGACCCCCTTTTGAGATCATGACTTCCCCCTTACTGGAATATATTTAAGCAAAAGATGTATGAACCACTATTGGGTAAGTAAGTGGTAGAGGGAATTCATATTCTGCTACAGGTTTGAGCTAATGGAAGCCTCTGAGGTCTCATCTGAGATTTTGTGATTATGTACACTTTATTGATAACAGATTTTATCACTTCATATTTAGGTCTATATTATTAGGGATATTTTGATATTTAAGTTTTCCTAGCAAATGGATCTGGAGTGGTGTTTGTTTTCTGTTCCCTGAGAAAATCTCACATGGAACTGCATTATACACAAAATCTATTTACTTTTCTTTATTTCAAAACAAAATAATATCCTCTTTCTAAATTTTAATTCATTTCATAATTAATGTCTTTCTTACAATATTCAGTTAATTCTTTAAATGATTAAAAACTCATAACTTCTCTACAGCTTTCCATAGAAGGTGACCATTTCCTGAAAATGATTTAGGAACATTTCTTCCCTAGACCTTCCAAATAAAATTTTGAATGACACTCTGCCTGGTGGAATCTCTCTTGATACTATGCTTTTTTCTCCCCAGCAAATCACCTGTCTCAAGGAGCTTACAAAAATTTGGCAATAATGACCCATGCTTTGCACAGCTTTACTACAGCCTATAAACCTGTCAGACTACTCCACAAAGCAAGAATGGTACAAAGTCAAACACAATGTTCAAAAAAGAGGAGCAGCAAAAACTATAACATTCAATTAGGGAGAATTGATGGGCATTTTAATGATACACTGCTGGTTTTAGCAGACAGTACAGAGAAGAATTATGAAACAAGCATGGCATTTTCAAACTTCTTCTATGGGTTCAATAGTCATTAAAATGGGCTAAACCAAAACAAAATTTTGGTCAAATATGGGCAATGCAAGTGGAAATATTTTACAATATATTATTATTTATTTTTCTCTTTTATGTTTTCCTTTATTGTACCTGCATGTACACGTATCAAAATTTACTTCATGAAGAAGCTTTCTCACAACAGATCCATTTGATCATCCATTGGAGAAATAAGCATCCTTACTTAAAGATCTTCATTGAAAGTGAAATTGCACTCTGTGTGTGTGTCCAATTCAATTTTGGATAAATTTGTGTTAGAAGTTTATTGCTTACATCAAACCAGATTTCACCTCTTTCCAATTCATTTAGTCTTCTACTATTTTCTTCTTCTTTTTAAAATTTTAACTTGTCTGCTTATTCATTTCACAAATGCAGAACAGTAAATATATGGGGCATTAATATATGCAATAGTTAAAAATAGATCTATAGAGAGACAATATAGAGAAGTGATATCTAGATATTGGAATTATTCAGGGTTTACTGTGTATTAGGCAATATGTTCACCTCTGGGTTTGCAAATTTAAAAAAAAAGCAATATACTCCCTGCTTTCCAGAATTTTTAATTCTAAAAATGAAATTCATGAAGGGGAACTGAAAAGGTATGGAGGGATACAGCATCACATGGTTTAGGCATGACTAAGAAGTGAATAGGAGGAAACTTTCCAAACAAGATTAGATGGATAAAGACACAGATATTCATTAAACTGTATCATTTACTATCTTTTTTATAATTCCATAATGTTACTGTCTATGAGGATATTTATTAGACTCCATAATTTACAATCTTTTTTTATAATTCCATAATGGTATTGTATATGAGGAGACATGTATATGTGTATATGTGAATAATAGAATAATTCTAATATAAAATGTATATATATACACATATACATATATATGTATATAAAAGCTCTTCACACATTCAAATATAACTATTATATCTCCCCAGGTGAAAAAACTGCACTTATTTCAACCAATTTTCATGTGGTGGATAAGATTTAGAGAATCCAGTTCATTAAACCCTGCAATTCTTCAAAATATTGAGATCTTTTCTAAACCATACCATATTTCCCTAACACTGTACTTCTATTATTTATATTTCAAACCTAAATATAATTATTTTTACTTTTTGTCTATTATGTATTATTATTTGATTCAGTCCAATGTGTTATCTTTTCTAATCTTTTAGTCTACATTCTGTTATTCAGAAGGAAATATTTTTGTCATCTCCAAATAGATAGAAATCAACTACATATGAGTAATATGGTTCTGTCAAATTTTGTGTCAGTACAAAATGGTTCTCATAATTGACAACCCTGGGAGCCACTTGACTAGATAATTTCTAATACACCTTCCCACTCTAAAATTCAACAAGAATGATTTCTGTTTTTGCATGACAATAGATAAACAGAGGTCTAACATTTTTTTAATTCACTTATTATCACCTTTATTTATTTTTAATACAAAATATCAATGAAATTTTCATTCTATCTTGCAAGCTATTATGTATGAAACTGACCCTCTTACGCCTTTTCAGTGAATAATAGTTTTCTTCATAATTTATTTCTCTTGAAATACCCATGTCTCAGATCATTAGCTTATTGCAATGTAAGAAACTTTTTGCTTTTCTCCACTAGAATTCTAAACATTTGTTTCATTCTATGGAAGCATAAATTTTAACGTCTGTTCTATTTTTTCCATTATCTTTTGGCATAAAGGTATTGCTTCTCTGATATACAAACAACTTTGTCAGACTGATGCCGTAAAAGGAAGAAATTTATGTGTTTGATAATATAATAAAAGATATTTTGTTAAAGATGAGATTTTTAAAACTTCATTTCATCTGAATTATCTATTGAAATCATTTTTATTAGTACCAAATTTTCACTGTTTTCCATCTATATTTATTTTCATGCTCCAAATTCTGAGTTTGAATTAAATACAATCCAAAACTATATTATCTGAAATTTCTACATGTGATTTCTTTGTTCTTTCTTTCACCATTAAATATATTGTTTCTATTCACAACTATTTGATCCTTTTTAAACTCCTTAAACTTCAATTTCTTTCTAATGATAGCATCCTTTCCAATGTATATTACTCACACTAGTATAGAGAGAGCCATAAAATTATATATTAGCAAGGATTACAGCAAACTTGTTTTTAATATGTTATTTAATTTAATGCAAGTTACATGCATATGTAAATAGAATTGTGGCAGATGTTAGCATGCTTATATCTGGCAGGTAGATATGAACCTTATGTAAAATTGTGTTATTATTGCTGTTGATCAATAATAAATTTACTAAAATTGAAAACTGTATAACATCTGAATGGAATGACATAAATTGATTGAATGTTATAATAAGGTAATTGATAATAATTATATTTTATTTATATGAATTATCTCTGAATCAAGGTCTACAGTACAAAATTACCCATATTTTAATTTAATTTTATAGATGAATAATATCCAGGACCTAGAAAGAATATCATATATAATTTAATTCTTACTCTGATTTTATAGACATGGAAACTGAATCTCAGAAAAGCATAATTACTTGAACTATTTCCCACAGATATTAAGTAGCCAGGGAAGGATTTCAACCTAGGTCTTCTGAGTCCAGTTCTGATGTTGTCATTGTTATTTTCCTACTACACTCTGGAAAATATTATCAAGTCTAACCTACTAATTTTGCAGATTGGGAAACTGAATCATAGATTTTAAAGCAACTTTCTATTTGCTTAACTGCTGTTTTATTCATTAAAGGATCACTTAAATAAATTACACATTATTAGATATTTTTTTCTCTTATAATGAACAGGTATATTCATAACAGACAGAACAATATGGAGGACAGAGAGCTGTGGCACCTCTGATACCACTTGGCTTTTTGGCATATAATTTTTGATACTTGGGTAAATCATTTTTTGGAGGGGGGGAAGGCAAGGCAATTGGGGTTAAAAGACTTGACCAAGGACCCACAGCTAATAAGTGTCAAACATCTGAGACCATATTTGAACTCAGGTCCTCCTGACTCCAGGACAAGTGCTCTATTCACTCTACCATTTACTTGCCCTTCCTCTACTTCATTTCTATCCACTACCTTGCCCTCTTATTACTTGCCTCTACCCTGCAAGGATCCCTCCCCTCCCCTCTCATTCCCATAAATCTAAACATTGTTTTATACACTATTTTTACCTTTTCCCTCATCCTCCCCTCTAAACACCACTACCTTGTCCTCCCCCCTCCCTATGATCCTACCATTTTAATTCTTCTGAATTTAGAAGACTTTTAGACTCTTCTAAATATGTGTGTATCATTCCCTCTTAAACTCATTCCGAATGAAAGTAGATCTCTAGAACTACCAGCCCTGTTGGTAGTATTGTAATTATTGTACTGATTCTTTGTCTTGTATTACTTTGTATTCATCTTGTACCTCATTTGTATAAAATAATTACTTTTAGCTGGTCCTAAATGGTTTTACTTTTTAAATTCATATCATGTCCAATTCTAACCCAATCTTTCTTATGAGCTACCCAATTGTTTAAAAGAATCTTAGGCATACATTTTTTTCATATATAATAAGAAGTCTGTCTTTGTGAATCAATTATAATCAGTCTTTGATATGTACCTTACATTTTCCTTTGTTCTTGTATGTCAAATCTTCTATTAAGTTCAGAATTTTTTAACAAATCTTGAAAGTCTGAGAATTTATCAAATTTCCATTTTTTTTCATTCAGGATAATACTTAACTTTGTAGGGTATGATATTTTCATCTGGAGTTCCATTTTTTTTTTGACTCCTCAATATATTGTGTTCCAAGACCTTCAGTCCTTTAGAGTCTCTGCTGCTATATCTTGTGTAACTCTAAGTGTGGCACCATCATATTTAAAATGCTTTACTCTTGATGTTTTTAAAATTTTATCCTTCACATGGCATTTTCAGAATTTTGCTATGATATTCCTAAGAGTTTTCCTCATGGTATCTCTTTTAAGTCAAAAATGGTGAATTTTTTTTCTTTTTCTTCTTTCTCCTTGTTTTCTAATTCTTCAGGACAATTTTATATAATTATTTCTTTTATTATTGCATTGACACTTTTTTTAAAAAAAATGGGGTTAAGTAACTTGCTCAAGGTTACATGGCCAGTTATTTTTTGTGTGGTGTCAAGTATCTGAGTCCGGATCCAATCCCGGGTCTCCGGTGCTCTTATTTACTGCATTGATACTTTTTCATCATGCCTTTCAGTTATTTTGATTATTTTTATATTTTTTCTTCTTTATATATTCTCCAAATCTATTGTTTTTCTTATAAGATGTTTCACTTTTCTTCTACTTTTTCATTATTCATATTTTGTTTAATTATTTTTTTAAATTTCTTATAATTTCACTGGTTTCACTTTACCCAATTCTCATTTTCAAGTGTCATTTTCTTCCTTAAAATTCAGGCTTGAGGGGTCTGTTGGAGATTGAGAGAGGCCTATAGAAGCATGGAGAGAGACAAGTGTAGGGCTTGTGATAGCAGCAGCAGGTACTCCTGGGGCTATTAGTCTTCAGACTAGATATTTGAAAGTCACCTACTTGAATTTCTAGGAATCAAGATGGCTGAAAAAAACATAAGTTTTTTTCATCATCTCCCTTTGTTGACCTTGAAAAACACAGAGAATGTTGCCCCAAGAAAAATCCTGAAATAGTGGAACCAGTGGGAGGCTAGGGAGATCTATGGAAAGGGTTCTTCTTGCTGTAACTGAAGGGGACAACTGCAGAATGGGAGGCATCCCAGCAAGCCCTACCTCAGCAGACCAGAGGGAGATCCTGAGCCCCAGGGGGGTGGAGCAGGAAGGTGCAAACACTATGACCCCAGGCATGCCTTTGCACAGCCAGGGGAATCAGTATACACCAGTGAAGCACCATTGACCAATGTCTGAGCCTGCTTGAGCTCTAGCCCACAGCTGGGGGGAGGAGTGTAGACCTGAAGTGGCCAGACCACCCCTCCCTCACACCTCACACTGTGAACTTCAATATAACCCCAGGGAAATACAGAAAGACCTGATATAATCTTCCACCTCAGCACACATTATCCAGTTTCAGCTCAGCACCAGCTGAGCCACAGCATTATATAGCCTCTAACTGACAGAACCAGATGCCACAGCACCCAAAACCCAGGTCTCTAGTTCCCAGCAAAAGTGTGGGTCAGAGCTTCCTGTGTCCCAGAAACAGAGATCCACTTCAAAGTCCAGAAAATTGGCTATTATAATGATAAAAAAGCAAATTGGAAAAACAAAGACCAAAAAATCCTATTATGCAGACCATAAAGAACAAAGTACATACTCAGAAGAGACAGCATTCATACTATACCCATATATGAAACCTGAAAAGTGAATATAAACTGGTCTCAACCTCAAAATATATTCTTGGAAGAACTTAGGAAGAATTTTAAAAGCCAGATTAGAAAAGCAGAAGAAAAATTGAGCAATTATTTTAAAAATTCAATTGGCAAAATGGAAAAAAAATCACTGAAGAGAACAACTCCTTGAAAAGTACAATTGACCTAATGGAAAAGGAGGTACAAAAACTAACTGAAAAAAAAACAATTCATTAAAAATAGAATTAGACAAGTTGAAGCTAATGAGTCTTTAAGGCATCAAGAATCAGTCAAACAAAATATGTAGAATAAAAAAAAAAACAGAAGTAAATGTAAAATATCTCAATGGAAAACAACCAACCTGGAAAATAGATACAGAAGAGAGAATTGAAGAATTATTGGTCCACCAGAAATCCATGATGAAAAAAAAATTCCTAGACAGTATCTTCCAAGTAATCATCAAGGAAAACTGCCCATAGGTCCTAGAACAAGGGGGTAAAATGGTAATTGAAAACATCTACTGAGCACCTCCTGAAAGAAATCCAAAATAAAAAATGTCAAGGAAAATTATAGCCAAAATCCAGAATTATCAGGTCAATGAGAAAATACTGCAAGCAGTTTGAAAGTAACAATTCAAATATCATGGAATTATAATCAGGATCACACAAATGTGTTTATTGTATAGAACATATTGTAGGATTGATTATTTTAATTCATTCTGCTATCTAACTCTATTTTATGGAAGAGTTCATCCCATTCAATTCATAGTTATGAATACTATCCATGTATTTCTCTCCTTTCTATCCTCACCCTTCTATATTAAAAGATTGGAGAGATTGGAATATAATATATCACAAGGCAAAGGAGCTTGTATTGTAATCAAGAATCAACTACCCAGCAAAAATGAGCACAGTATTTCAGGCAAGGTGGTGGACATTCAATGAAATAAGGGACTTCAAGATGATGAAAAAGCCAGAGTTCAACAGAAAATTTGATCTTCAAATACAAGACTCAAGAGAGGCATAAAAAGGTAAACAGGAAAAAAAAACCTTTTTATTCAATAAGAACAAAGTGTTTACATTCCTATATGGGAGGATAAGACCTGTTAATCTTGAGAACTGTATCTTTATTATGACAATTAAAAAGGATAGATAGATAGATAGATGATAGATAGATAGATAGATAGATAGATAGATAGATAGATAGATAGATAGAATAGGTAGGTATAAATTAAATGATGCAAAGTAAAAAATAAATAAAATGTGCAAAATAACTTAAAGGGAGAAGAGGAAAGAAGGAGACAGAAAAGCATAAATTACATCACATGAAGAGGCATAAAAACATATTTTACTAGAGGAAAAGAATGGAGGGAGATGAACACCATATGGGCTTTACTCTCATTACTTTTGTTTCAGGTAGGGAATAACATACTCAGATAAAGGAATCTAACTTGAAGAGACATAAAGCATTATTATAGGAGAAGGAAAGAAGGGAGTCAGAAGAACATTGTTTGAAATTTACTGTCATTGGATTTGGTTCAAGGAGGGAATAGCATAGTTTGCTGAATAGAGAAATCTAACTTCTCCTACAGACAGTAAGAAGGAGAAGGGGGGAAATGGGAAGGTGGTGTTCAGAAGGGAGGGAAGAAGTAGTAAAGGAAAAGGGTAAGAAATGTAGGGGTGATGATAGGGAGGGAATATTGAGGGAAGCAGTGGACGAAAGCAAAACTCTTGAGGAGAGGCAGAGAGAAGGGAGAAATAAAAGTACAAAAGGTGGGGATGAGGACAGAATGGAGAGAAATACATGGATAGTAATCATAACTATGAATGTGAATTGGATGAACTCTTCCATAAAATGGAGACAGAGAGCAGAAAGAATTAAAAAACGCAATCCTACAATACAAAACAAGGAACACATTTGAAATAGGGGTATACACACAGGGTAAAGGGAAAAGGCTGGAGAAGAATATATACTGCTTCAATTAAAGTATAAAAAAATCAGGGGTATCAATTCCAATCTCAGACAAAACAAAAGCAAAAACAGAAATAATTAAAAGAGATAAGGGAGAAAACTATATACTGACAGAAGGCACCATAGACAGTGAAGCATTAGCATTAAAAACATATGTACCAAGTGTCATAGGATCCAAATACTTTGAGGAGAAGTTAATATAGGTACAGGAAGAAAGAGATAGCAAAACTATACCAGTACAGGACCTCAGCCTCTCTCTCTTTCTGAACTTGATAAATCAAAGCTAAAAATAAACAAGAAAGAAGTTAAGGAGGGAAACAGAATTTTAGAGAGGGTATGTATGATAGATCTCTGGAGAAAATTGAATTGGGATAAAAATGATTATATATTCTTCTCAGCAGTATATGGCACATACACAAAAATTGACCATGTACTAGGGCATAAAAACTTCAAAATCCAGTGCAGATAGGCAGAAATATTAAATGAATCTGTTTTCAGATCTTGATTTAATAAAAATTATATGTAATACAGGGCAATGGAAAGATAGAATAAAAACTAAATAGAAACTACATAATTTAATCTAAAAGAATGAATGAATCAAAAAATAAATCATAGGAATAATCAATAACTTCATTCAAGAAAATGATAATAATAAGAAAACATACCAAAATTTATGGGAAGCAGCAAAATTTATTTTTATGGGAAGTTTTACATGTCAGAATGCTTACATGAATAAAATAGAGAAAAAGTTGATAAATGAATTGGGCATTCAACTGAAAAAAGCTAGAAAAAAAGAACTAATTGAAAATCCCCAATTAAAAACCAAATGAGAAATACTAAAAACCAAAGGAGAGATTAATAAAATTGAAATGAAAAAACTATGAACATAATCAATAAATCTAAGCACTGGTTTTATGGGAAAAAACAATTAAATTGATAAACCATTAGTCAATTTTATTTAAAAAAAAGAATGAAGAAAACCCAATTATGAGTATCAAAAAATGGAAGGGTAAATCTACCTCCAATGAAGAAGAAATTAAAACAATAATTAGGAATTATTCTGGCCAATTGCATGCCCATAAATTTGATAATCAGTGAAATTAATGAATATTTACAAAAATTTATATTGCCCAGATTAACAGAAGAGGAAGTAAAATACTTAAACAGCCCCATCTCAGAAAAGAAAGGAAAAAGCCATCAATGAACTCCCTAGGAAAAAATCTCCAGCACCAGGTGGATTTGCAAGTGAATCCTATCAAACATTGAAAGAACAATTGATTTCATTACTTTATAGAATATTTAGGTAAATTGGAGAAGAAGGAGCCTTACCAAATTCTTTTTATGATAAAAATATGGTACTGATACCTAAACTGGAAGAGTCAAAACAGAGAAAAATTTATAGACCTATTTCCCTCATGAATATAGATGAAAAAATTTTAGCAAAAAGATTACAGCAACTTAGTATGAGAATAATAAACTTTGATCAAGTATGATGTCATGTACTCATGCAAGTCTGGTTCAATATTAGGAAAATTATCAGTATAATCAATCATGACAATAAAATTACTAGATACTATATGCTTATCTCAATACAAGCACAAAAAGCATTTGACAAAATATAATACTAGAATAATAAATACAATAAAATACAATACTCGAAACCATATGAATAAATGAAGTCTTCCTTAAATTTTTAAGTAGCATCTACCTAAAACTATCAGAGGGACGAGGTGCGCAGAGGCCCAGATGAGGCCCGATCAACATGGCTGCAAGTTGATAAACCAACCACAAGGGCCATTGCCAGGCCTATCACCCCAGGGCTGGGATCTGACAGAGCAGGATAAGAGAGGAATGCAAAGCCTGTGGCAGGGGGAGCAGCTACTCCTGGGACTACCAATCCATAGCCCGGAAATTTTGAACTTCCAGGTATCAGGATGGCAGAGTGAACCCTGGCTGCTCCACTCCTTCACTCTCACCCTGAAAACACAGTAATTATTGCGCCAGAGCAAAATTGTAAACAGTAAAGGCTTACCATGTTTCCCTGATAATAAGACACTGTCTTATTATATTTTGGAAAGAAAAACACCAGAGGGCTTATTTTCAGGGGAGGGCTTATGTTGTCCTGCCTCAGCTCTCCTCCGCAGCACTCCTCTCAATGGCGCCAGCAAGCAAATCACTGGGGAAGAACAGGATGATGCACTCACTGCTGCAGCTCTGATTGGATGCAGCTCTGAGTGCGGAGTGCATTTCACC
>NW_027186457.1:16126971-16146902 GCF_028583685.1 Petaurus breviceps papuanus | reverse complement strand
GAGGGGGGAACGGTGCATACAGAGGGTACCGTAATGTAGTGTGTAGCACAGGGGATCACCTTCACTACAGTAGCAATCTCAATAGGGCTTATTTTCGGGGGAGGGCTTATTTTAGAGGAATCTTACACAGTGAGGGGAGGGCTTATTTTCAGAATAGGCCTTATTATTGGGGAAACACGGTAGGAACCCTACAGGAAGGGTGTGGCTAAAGCCCTGACTCAAAATGAGTAAAAACAGACTGCAAAGACAAAAACTCTAAAATCCTATTATTGTGACAGGGAGGAACCAAATTCAGAAGGAGATAGTATTGATTCCACACCCACAGCTGAAGCCTTAACAGCCTTGGTCTCAAGCACAGAAAGAATTCTTAGATGAGCTCAAAAAGAACTTTGAAAACCAAATTAGAGAGGTAGAATAATTCTTTTAAATAAAAATTGTGAAATTACTAAAAACATTACAATGAATAAAATAGCTCCTTAAAAAGGATAATGTGTGAACTAAAAGTGAAATCTGAACAAGGAACATGGAACATGGAAAAGGAGCTTCAAAAACTAACCAAGGAAAATAATTTGCTGAAAATTAGAATCAACCAAATTGAAGATAATGATTTTATGGAGCACCAAGAATCAGTCAAACAAAACATCAAGAATGAAAAATTAGAAAAAGAGGTAAAATATCTCAGTTGAAAAATAACTGACCTGGAAAACAGATCCAGGAGAGATAATCTGAGAATTATTGGTTTATCAGAAATCATGATGAAAAAAATGAGTCTGGAGAATGTCTCCCAACAGCTTATCAAGGAAAACTGCCCTGAGATCCTAGAGCAAGGGGGGAAATAGAAAATGAGAGAATCCAACAGACACCTCCTGAAAGAGATCACAAATTAAAAAGTCCACAAAATGTGGTAGCCAAATTCCAGAACTAGCAGGTAAAGGAGAAAATATTGCAAGCAGCCAGAAAGAAACAATTCAAATATTGTGGAACCCCAGTGAGGATTGCACAGGACCTGGCAGCTTCTACATTGAAAGATTGGAGGAACTGGAATATGATTTTTTGCAAGGCAAAAGAGCTTGGGTTACAACCAAGGATCACAACCCAGAGAAACTGAGCATAATCTTCTAGGCAAGGAAATGGTCATTCAATGATATAACAGACTTCCAGACTTTCCAGATGAAACAGCCAGAGTTCAATGGAAAATTCAACCTCTAATTACAAGACTCAAGAGAGACATAGAAAGGTAAATAGGGAAAACACACACACACACGCGCACACACACACACACACACACACACACACCCTGTTATTTAATAAGAGCAAACTGTTTATATCTCTATATGGGAAGCTGATACCTATTAATATCATGAATTCTGTATCTATGATGACATCTAAAATATTATAGATAAATATAGGGTGTGGGTATGAATTATATAAAATTTTGATTAAAAAAACCTTATTAAGGGCTGCAAAGGGACTGCAATGGAAGAAGAGGAAAGAATGAAGCAGAAAAGGGTAAATAATTCCACACAAAGAGGCATAAAAACAAAATAGTAGAGGGAAAGAATGGAGGGAGATGAGCATTATATGAATATTTCCCTCATTGATTCTGGGCCAAGGAGGGAAAAACATAATCAGTTAAGTATAAGACTCTATTGAGAAGGACATAAAACTTATCATAATAGAGGGAAAGAGGGGAGGGAGAGGAGCATTGCATGAGATCTTTTCTCATCAATCTTGGTTCGAGGAAAAATAACATACTACATTAAGTATAAAAATCTATCACACATGACAGGGAGCAGGAGGGGTAAGGGAGGGATAAGAAAGGGGGATTGGTTAGAGGGGAGTGAACAAGTAGTAAGGGGGAAGGACAGGAAAAAGGAGGGGGACTGATAAGAATGGAATAATGAAGGAAGCACAGTAAAAAAAAAAAGGAAAACTCTTAAGGAGGGGAAAGGAGAAGGGTGGGGGAATAAAAGCATAAACAGGGGATGGAATAAGATGGAGGGAAAGAGACAGATAGTAATCATAACTGTGAGTGTGAATGGGATGAAGTCTCCCATAAAACAGAGGCCAATAGAAGAATGGATTAAAAATCATAATCCTACAATATGCTGTTTATAAGAAATACATCTGAAACAGGGGGATACACACAGGGTTAAGGTAAAAGGCTGGGGCAGAATATATTATTCCTCAGCTAAAGTAAAAAAAAAAAAAAGCAGAGGTAGCAATCCTTATCTCAGACAAAGCAAAAGCAAAAATAGATCTAATTAAAAGAGATAAGGAAGGAAACTCTATCCTTCTAAAAGGCACCATTGAAAATGAAGCAATGTCATCACTAAACATTTATGCACCAAGTGTTACAGCATTCAAATTTCTAAAGGAGAAGTTAAGGATGTTAGAGGAAGAAATAGATAACAAAACTATATTTTTTTAATCTCTCCCTCTCTGAGCTTTATAAATATAACCTCAAAATAAACAAGAAAGAAGTTAAGGAGGTAAATAAAATCTTAGAGATGATAGATATGGTATACCTCTGGAGAAAATTTAATGGATATAAATGGAGATATAAAGGAATAGACCTTCTACTCAGTAGTACATGGCACATATACAAAAATTGACCATGTACTAGGCCATAAAAACCTCACAATTCATTTCAGAAAGGCAGAAATATTAAATGCATCCTTCCCAGATCATGATGCAATAAAATTATATGTAATAAAGAGCCATGGAAGGGTAGACTAAAAACTAATTGGAAACTAAATAACTTAATCTTAAAAAATGAATGGGTCAAACAAGAAGTTGTAGAAACAATAAGCAACTTCATTCAAGAAAATAACAATAATGAGACAACATACAAAAACTTGTGGGATACAGCAAAAGAAGTTCTTAGGGGAAGTTTTATATCCCTGAATGCATACATAAATAAAATAGAAAAATGGAGGTTGATAAATTTGGCATGCAACTGAAAAAGCTAGAAAAAGAGCGAATTAAAATTCCCTAATTAAATACTAAATTAGAAATAATGAAACCCAAAGGAGAGATTAATAAAATTGAATTTAAGAAAACTATTGAATTAATATATAAAACTAAGAGCTGGTATTACGAAAGAAACCAATAAAATTGATAGAACTTTAGTCAATATGATAAAAAAGAAAGAAAAAAAAGACAGATGGAGTACCAAAAATGAAAAGGGTGAATCTACCTCCAAAAGAAGAGGAAATTAAAATAATAATTAGGATTTATTTTGCCCGATTGGATGCAAATAAAAATTACAATCTTAGTGAAATGGATGAATATTTACAAACATATAAGTTGACCAGACTAACTGAAGAGGAAGTAAACTACTTAAATAACCCCATCTCAGAAAAATAAATTGAACAAGCCATCAATGAACTCCCTAGGAAAAAATCTCCATGCCCAAATGGCTTTACTGGTGTATTCTACCAAACATTTAAAGAACAATTGACTCCAATACTTTACAAACTATTTGGAAAAATTGGAAAAGGAGTCCTACCAAATTCTTTTTATGATACAAATATGGTACTGATACCTAAATCGGGAAGAGAAAAAACAGAGAAAGAAAATTACAGACCAATTTCCCTTATGAATATAGATGCAAAAATTCTAAATAAAATATTAGCAAAAATACTATAGCAACTCATCAAAAGAATAATACACTTTCATCAGGTAGAACTAGCAGAAATCATATGATATCTCAATAGACACAGAAAAGGCTTTTGACAAAATACAAGATGAATTCCTGTTAAAAACACGAGAAAGTATAAGAATAAATGGAGCATTCCTTAAAATAATAACTGGCATCTATCTAAAACCGTCAACAAGTATTATATGTAATGGGGACAAGCTAGTAGCATTTCCAATAAGATCATGGGTGAAACAAAGATGTCCACTACCACACCTCTTATTCAATTTGGTACTAGAAATGTTAGCAGTAGCAATAAGAGAAGAATAAGAAATGGAAGGAATCAGATTAAGCAAAGATGAGACTAAGCTATCATTCATTACAGATGATATGATGATATACTTAGAGAATCCTAGAGAATCAAATAAAAACCTACTTGAGATAATAAATAAATGTGCAAAGTTGCAGGATATAAAATAAACCCACATAAGTCCTTGGCATTCCTATATATCTCTAACGAAATCCAACAGCAAGAGATAGAAAGAAGAATCCCATTTAAAGTTACAGTAGACATTATAAAATATTTGGGAATCTAGCTGCCAAAACAAACCCAGGACTTATATGAATACAATTACAAAATATTTTTCACACAAATAAAGTCAGATCTAACCAATTGGAAAAACATCAATTGCTCGTGGCTTGGTAGAGCTAATATAATAAAAATGTCAATTTTACCTAAATTAAATTTCATATTTAGTGCATACCAATCAATCTACCAAAAATACTTTGGGGAGCTAGAAAAAATAGTAGCAAAATTTATTTGGAGGAACAAAAGGTCCAAAATATCAAGGCAATTAATGAAAAGAAACACTAGGGGAGATGGCTTAGACATACAAAATTTTAATCTATTTTATAAAGCATCAGTCATCAAAACTACTTGGTACTGGCTGAGGAATAGAATAGTGGATAAATGGAATAGATTGGGTACACAAGACTCAGCAGCCAATGACTATATTAATCTACTGTTTGATAAACCAAAAGACCCCAGGTTTGGGGATAAGAATGCACTATTTGACAAAAAAAAAATGCTGGGAAAACTGGAACATAGTATGGCAGAAATTGGGCATATACCGATATTTAACACCATACTTCAAAATAAAGTTGAAATGGGTGCATGATCTAGGTATAAAAGCAATCTGGGAGAGCAAGGGATAGTTTACCTGTCAGATCTATAGAGAGGGGAAGCCTTCAGGATGAAACAGGAGTTAGAGAGCATTATAAAATGCAAAATGGATAATTTTGATTACATTAAATTGAAAAGCTTCTGTACAAATAAAGCCAATGTTACCAAGATTAAGGGGGAAGTAGAAAATTGGGAAAGAATTTTTACAACCAATGTCTCTGATAAAGGCCTGATTTCTAAAATGAACAAAGAATTGAATCAAATCTATAAGAATACAAGTCATTTCCCAATTGATAAATGGTCAAAGGATATGAACAGGCAGTTCTCAGAGGATAAAATTAAAGATATCTCTAAGCATATGAAAACCATATTCTAAATAACTAGTGATTAGAGAAATGCAAATCAAAACAACTCTAAGATACCACATCTCACTGGCCAGATTGGCCAAGATGACAAAACAGGAAAATGATAAATGCTGGAGACGATGTGGAAAAAATTGGAATACTAATGAATTGTTGGTGGAGTTGTGAACTGATCTAGCCATTCTGAAGAGCAATCTGGAACTATGTCCAAAGGAGTATAAATAAGTGCATACCCTTTGATCCAGCAATATTACTTCTAGGTTTGTTTCCCAAAGATATCATAGAAGTGAGAGGAAGACCCATATTGTCAAAAATATTTATAGCAGCCCTTTTTGTAGTGACAAAGAATTAGAAATTTGGGGGATGCCCACAAATTGGGGAATGGATGAACAAGTTGTGGTATATGAATGTAATGGAATACTACTGTGATATAAGAAATGAGGAGCAGATGGTCTTCATAATAACCTGGAGAGACTTATATAAACTTATGCTAAGTGAGAAGAGCAGAACCAGGAGAAGTCTGTACACAATCACAGACACAACGTACAAATGATGACTAACCTCAATAGACTGGGCTCTTCTCAGCAATGTAAGGTTATAAGACAAGTCCGAAAGACTCATGATAAAAAGGGATATCCACATGCAGAGAAAGAGATAGGGAGTCTGAATGTAAACTGAAAGAAATTTCTTGCTGTATTTCTTTTTCTTGTCTTGTTTTGTTTCCTCTTTCCCACTGATAATTTCATCAGTTATAATCCTTCTTTACAACTGGACTAAAGATTAATGTGAAGATATTTGTAGATCGCATATTTGAATGCAGACCCCCATGATGGGGGGCGGGGAGTAGGAGAGGGAGAGGGAGAAAATGTGAAACTCAAGGGACTGTGGAACTGAATGTTGTAAACTAAAAGTAAATAAACCGATTTAATTTTTAAAAAATCAGCATGTGTTATATGCAATGGAGATAAGCTAGAAGTATTTCCAATAAGATCCATTGGTGAAACAAGGATATCTACTTTCACTGTTGTTATTCAATTTGGTACTAGAAATGTTAGCTGTAGCAATGAGAAGAAAAAGAAATTGAATGAATTAGAATAGGCAAAGTAGAGACTAAGTTATCACTCTTTGCAGATGATATGAAGATATACTTAGAGAATCTTAGAGAATCTAGTAAAAAAAAAAAGCTGCTTGAAATAATAAATAACTTCAGCAAAGTTCCAGGATATAAAATAAACCCACATAAATCCTTGGCATTTCTATATATTTCTAACAAAGTACAACAAGAAATAGAGAAATCCAATGCAAAATTACTATAGATGTTATTAAATACTTGGGAGTCTACCTGCCAAAGCAAACCCAGGAACAATATTAACACAATCATGAAACACTTTTCACACAAATAATGTCAGATTTAATAATTGGAACAAAAAACATTAGTTGCCCATAGTTAGGTTTAGCTAATAAAATAAAAAGGACAAGTTTACCTAAATTCATTTACATATTTAGCACCATACCAATTTAACTACCAAAAATCATTTTATAAAGTTAGAAAAAAATAATAACAATATTCATGTAGAAGAACAAAAGGTCGAGAATATCAAGGGAAATAATGAAAAGAAATCCTAGGGAAGGTGGCCTGGCCATACGAGATTTTAATCTGTATTATAAAGCAGCAGTCATCAAAATTACTTGGTACTGGCTCAGAAATAGTGTGGTTGATCAGTGGAATAAATTATATACACAAGCCACAGTAGTCAATGAATGTAGTTATGTGCTTTTTGATAAATCCAAAGACCCCAGCTTCTGGAATAAGAACTCACTATTTGATAAAAATTGCAGGGAAAACTGGAAAATAATATGACAGAAATGGGGCACAGATCAATATCTTACACAATATGGCAAAATAAATTTTATATGGGTTCATAATTTATATATAAAGACTGATACTGTAAGTAATCTGGGGGAGCAAAAATAGTTGACAGTCAGATTTATGGAGAAAGGAAGAATTTATGACCAAACAAGTGATAGAGAGCATTATGAAATGCAAAATGGATAATTTTGATTACATTAAATTGGAAAGTTGTTGTACAAAGACAATTCAACCAAGGTTAGGAGGGAAGCAAAAAATTGGAAAAGAATTTTAAAACCAGTGTCTCTGACAAAGACCTCATTTCTAAAATATACAGAGAATTGACTTGAATGTATAAGAATACAAGTCATTCCCCAAATGATAAATGTTCAAAGGATATGAACAGACAGTTTTCAGAGGAAGAAATTAAAGATTTCCCTACCCATATGAAAAAAAAATACTCTAAATCACTATTGATTAGAGAAATGCAAATCCAAACAACTCTGAGATACCACATCCCACTAGTCAGATTGGTTGACATGACAAAACAGGTAAATGATAAATGCTGTTGAAGATGTGGGATGATTGCAACACTAATGCAATGTTAGTTGAGTTGTACACTGATCCAGCCATTCTCAAGAGCAATTTGGAACTATGCCCAAAGGGCTATGAAAATGTGCATACCTTTGGATCCAGCAATAGCACTTCAAGGTCTATATCCCAAAGACATCATACAAGTGGGAGGAGGATCCATATGTACAAAGATATTTATAGCACCTCTTTTTGTGGTGGAAAAAATTGGGAATCAAGGTGATGCCCATAAATTGGGGAATGGCAAAACATGTTGTGGCATAAGAATGTAATGGAATACTATTTTGTTATAATAAACGAGGATTAGATGGACTTCAAAATAACCTGGAGAAACTTATATAAACTGATGCTGAGTGTGGGGAGCAGAACTTGGAGAACATTGTACACAACTACACACACATTGTTTCTGTGATGACTAAATTGATAGACTGGGCTCTTCCCAGCAATGCAGGTTTATAAGACAACTCCAAAGTATTTATGATGCAAAGGGCTGTCCACATCCAGAGAAAGAACTACTGGGTCTGAAGGCAGATTGAAGCAAACTACTTGCTCTCTCTCTCTCTTTTATTTTGTTTCTCCTTTCGTTTGCTTCATTCCATTGGTTATAATTCTTCTCTACAACTTGACTAATGTTTGATATGAAGGAATATATAGAACCTATATCAGATTGCATGATACTTTGGGGTAGGAGGGGAGAGAAAAATGAGGGGGAGAAAATTTGGAATTCAAAAACATGTGGAACTGAATGTTGTAAACTAAAAGTAAATAAATTTCAAAGAAAAAAAAGATTCTGGATCTTCTTTTCTAATTTGTTGACCTTCTTGTTTTTCATGGATTTTTCTTCTTCTATTTTTTTCCCTGAATCTCTGTTATTTGATTTTTAAAGTCTTTTTAAAGATCTTCTGTGAATCCATTTTGGGCAAGTGACCATTTTATATTACTCTTTAGCAGTTTCTTTGCTTCAATATCCTCCTCTGAGGATGAATGCTGGTCATCCCTATTCCCATAATAACTTTCTATGTTTGGGTTCTTTCTCCTTTGCCTGTGCATTTTTTGTGGTAATAGCTTTCTTTTTTCTTTTTTTTTTTGGAGGGGGGAGGTCAGGAAAATTGGGGTTAAGTGATTTGCCCAAGGTCACACGGCTAGTAAGTGTTAGGTGTCTGAGGCTGGATTTGAATTCAGGTCCTCCTCACTCCAGGGCTGGTGCTCTATTCACTTCTCCACCTAGCCACCTCTAATAGCTTTATTTTTCTAATCATCTCTAGCCCTGAGGTGTGGGAAATGGTGACTCTTGCTCCAGATCTTCAGTTTTCCCCTCTACCCTGGAAAGAAAGCCCAACCTCCAACCTCCTGTAACTGCTCACAGACAGGGGATTTCTGCCCCACTACTTCTGCACTCACCAGGCCGGTGCTGGCTCCTTCCTCACGCCCCCCAACCCCACCCAGCTGGGTCTGGCATTCCTTTTCATCAGAGTTTCCCTCTCTCTTCCCAGGCTCATTTGCCCAACTCCCCTCCCTGTGGAGGGGGGGGGGGGTTAAGTTTGGGTGACTGAGGAGCCGCTAGGTGGTACAGTGAGTAATGCACTGGCCCTGGAGTCAGGAGTACCCGAGTTCGGTTCTGGCCTCAGAAACTTAACACCCAAACAAAAAAACTAGCCGTGTAACCTTGGGCAAGTTACTTAACCCCAATTGCCCTCCAAAAAGCAAAAAAAAAAAAAAAGTTTGGGTGATTAGGGCCAAGGCAGTCTCTCAAAGCCAACTAAATCAGGGACTTGCCAGTTGTTGTTTAAAAGACTTGCTCCTTGTTAAATGGAACCTAGCCTGGAGGTGTTTACTCTTCCCAGGGACCAAATCCAGTGCTGGTTTTTTTCTTCAGATCTTTTCAAATTGTCCCAGGAAGAACCCTCTTCTTACCCCTATTCTTATTTATCTCCAGCCACACTTTGTTCATCCTAATGTGCTATATTAAGTCTTTTGCGGGGGAAAATCTTGAGAGTTTAGAATTTTCTGACCTACTCTGCCATCTTTTTGGGGAAATCAGTGAATGTCTTCCTCTCTTAGTGATCTAGGAGAATCTTGAAGACTCTATGGTTCAGAGAAGGTATTAACAGGTATTAATAGAGGGAGTTTCCCCATATGAGAGTTCACTCTAATAAAATAGCATTAACAAAATGGGAAATAATGCAGACATTGAAGAATGCATTCATTTATTATGTCACAGAATTTATAGACAGATAGGCAGATATATATGGATATTGAGATAAATAGATTTATACACACTCATTTGTACTGTCATTGATCATTTGTTGTCAAAGAGTTATAACAGGATGGTGACTTGACTTGCACATGAATTAGAGTTAAATGAGGTGGAGTATCACAAAGTTGTCACCTCCACTCTCTATTCCAGAGTCATCAAAATCCAGTGACAAGATAAAAGTCAAGATGGCTGGTGATGGCACAGGATATAGCAGATGATCTTGGCATCTTCCATATCTGACTAAACTCTAAGCACCTGCTTCAGCCACCTTCAAGTCTACTGGAACAAATTGCTTTCATCCATCTGTTTCACCAAGCAAAGTCTTAATATATTTGGGGTAAAAATCCTACTAATTCACAAAAAGTTTGAGGCTTGTCAGTTACCCTCCACCTGGTTTAGCCTATCTCCTGAGTCAGTTTTTTTTTTCTCCTGGAGTAAGGCTGCTAGGAATGCTACACATTCTTGGAGACACAAGTGAGAATTGGGTGACAGGTGGTCAATACAGGTAGATGATCAACCTTGAAAGGGGCTTGGTAAGCCCTCACACCAGTGAGACAGTCCATGTACCCATATGTATATGTATCCCGTATATCCCACATGTTTGTGCAGATATACATAGATAATACATATGTATACATGTATGTAATTCCTTCTGCCCTCATAAACTACTACTAGCTACTGACTAATAGAACTCAATGACAAATCTGAGTTTACTACTTTTAGCCTAGCATGGATATTTTATCCAGTTTTTCATAGTCAAACATTTTATTTTATTCTCATTAAAATAAGACACTTAATATGGCAATGTCAATAATAGTAAAAAAAAAAAACAAGAGATACATTATCTCATAAGAGCATGAGAAATTATGCTTTTTTGTGAGCTATTCTAAATTTAGCCTAAATCTAAGTAAGAGAATACTTATATAAAATGACAATTTAATTATTTTGGTTGTTTTTAAATATTTAACATAGAAGATCAACTTCATCTGTTACATGGAGAGTATTTGCTATATTTATACATGCTAATTAAAGTCAAACTATTGAGTTACAAAACCTTGAAATAAACTCATGCTAAGCCATGTGGAAAACCACACAAAGAGATCTAAAAGGCTCCCATCAAAACAATATTTTATTTGAGTACATATGTATTAAATGCTGTCTACCCTAGTACTTTCTTAGGTTGCAATTAGTTTTCCACAAAGGAACTAATTGCAATATCTGTGAAATGACATGGAGATTTGTGTGCCTGGTTTGTGTGCCTGGTGAAGGCAGTGTGGATAATTAGTTCTGTAAGAGTAGTTCACTAAGACAAATGAAATCATATGTTCTTTTTTTCTCCAACCTCCCTTTGAGGATCTTTAAGAACACTAAAAAGACATTATGGTATAAGACTATCCATTAAAGTAGGAAGGCTTTCCAATTCCATCCATTAAAAAATTCCATCATCGTGCACATCCCTTTGAACTGAAAAAAAAAAAACCTTAATCATAGTATTTTCATGCAAAAAAAAAAGTAATCAAAATTGTATTCTATATATAGTAACAAAATAACCTAAATATTATTAAATAAGTTGTTAGAATTTGGTCTTTTGCAGAACAATGTAAGAAACCCTGTGGGTAAATAAGCTACAGCAAAGTAGCTATTTGCAAATTAAAAATGGATAAAATACATAAATCATCAATGACACATTTAACCAAAATGGGAATTGAACCAGTCATGTGTCAATTACAATGGATAACAGATGGATAGTCCAAGCATTTTTCGGATACCCATGAAATATTTAAAGAACCAGATAGTGGCCTCCAGCACAGTGAGTTAATCTGCTATACATTTACGGAAATATATGAATTAGAAGCCCACAAAATGAAAGCGTATGAAAAAGTCCATATCCACACCAGTGGGGGATGCTTTTCATTGTAACATCTTGAACCAATTTCAGAACTACAATAAATTCATTATTGCCATAAAAAATGGGAAAAAGACAAATTAATGGGCTATAATAAAATTTACATATACTTTCTACCAGGGTACATTATAAATATGTTTTGGTTATTTTTTTCCCTTTAGTAAATTGTGGAATGAACATTTCATACATAAATTCATATACAATGCTTGCTATATCATATCAGTTGAAATTGGATATATGTAAACTCATGTCTATACCCTATGCAGTACACTCAAAATAGAGCCTTGTTAGTTATCACAACATTAACCAGAACAATCATTATAACTTTAAACGCCAGAGAATTTCCTAATTAACTATTAGAGAGGTTTTATCCAGACGCTAGTCTAGCAACAGTTGATCTATTATTAGTTTTACCATTTATTCTCAACGTTAGTCAACATTCAAATTCAAGGCCTTACATATTTTGCTATATCTAAAAGTGGTTGAATATGGATTATTGTGTGACTCTAATCCTTTAACTGAAAGTGGAAATAAATGAAGTTGTGGGCCACAGGAATCCAGTTAATGAAAACTAAAAGATGATTTATTAAATGAATTTATGTTTCCTGAAATAGTAAATTCATCTCTTCACAGTGACAAATGCATCTTTTGATGAGGCAGAAGTAGTAAAAATACACATGATTTCAAAATTTTAATATCTAGATTGTCAAATGAATAAAAATTATCTAATAATATTGCATATGGTACCATAGAGCGAGGAAACACAATTGTTTGGCCAGTCATAGGGCATGGTGCTTTTTTGTTTTCTTGAGTAAACCAGTTTAAGACAGTTGCCATTTCCCAAGTAAAACAGGAAATTACTTTAGAAAAATTGGGAAATATGACTCAATGACCAGAAGCTGCAATCTATAATAAATGGCATTTCCAATTTTAAAAGGCCCATCTTGAAATACAAACTATGTGAATCCAAATGTGTGAATATGCAAAGCTTATACAAAATAGCACTCTGATATTCAGAAGAAAATTGGAGAAATCTGATCCCTCATAGAATATAAATATATGTAGGAAACATATGATATTTACTTTTAATGTATTGGTACAGACTTTAAATATAGATAATATTCCCCTAAGGAAAAGATATTAAAATGTACCACAATCAAAAATATCTTTACCAAACTCTTTTGGAAATTTTGCCAATTTCTCTTTTGCTGATGAGTTTACCAATTAGATATCTCAAGGAATTCCAGCATTAGTGTAAATAAAAATATTTTAATTATTATGAATAGATCTCTGCAGATAGAAATGTCAAAATTTTACATTTAGAACATGTCCATATTAGACTTTAAGATTTAATATTGAATTGCTATCTCACAAAAAGGTAAATATAATTTTCCCTCATGTTTTCACATAAGCTATATAATCATATATGAGATTTATTCCACTGTTAACAGAAAAGAAGTTAATTTCATCAGAGCATGTTATCATTTACCAGTGCACAGTTATAATTTCAAATTCGCTTTCCACAAGCCAAACCAAATGAAGATTAAATTAAACTTGATAGAGTGGAATTATGAGGAAACATTACGTTGAGTGGAGTAGCTATGCACTGTCATTCAACACTAGTTTGGAAAACTGACACCTGATTTTCAATTTGTTCAAAGTTTAGAGGGTCAAAACCTTTCCATATTGAATTAATAAAATAGCAAATTTCTAGACAGGACAGTATGAACTAGTTTTTAGGTGAGTTGAGTATTTTGAACTAGTCTGTACTTCAATCTTTTATTTTCTCCTAAATGTATCTTAATGTATTTTTTCAAGTGCAAACTTAGCTTTGTTTAACTAAAAGGGAAAAAATGATTTATTCATATGCCAATTTCATGGTCAAGTAAAATGTGTTTCATATAAGAAATTAAGAGGCATTCCCCCCTAGTCATCTGAATGATTTGGAATCTATGCCATAGCATAAGGCATAAAAGCTTGGCTAAGAAAGTTTGTGAAGTTGGAATGCATATCTAGGGAAATGACAGAGGAATATTTCTTTCCCCAGTCAAAAGTAACATCGAATGCCAAACATAATTTAGAAACTGGCTGTTAAATTGTTATTTATGTAGCAAAGCTAAAATACAAGAAAATGGAAACCAGATTTGACTTGTCATGATTCAAAAATAGAAATTCAATTTCTATGAATGTTTTGAAATTATATTTGTAATAACTTTATCTTTAGAGTGGCCCAAAATGTTTGAATAAAACCACAATTTGTTGTTGCCAGTATGTTGCCATGGTAGGACCACCATTTTGAAACTGGTCTTCTTTAAATAAAAATGCACAAATAACAAGTATAAATTTTGGAAAATCTGCCAATTGACACCAGGATATAGCGGCAATGTCTTGGTCAGGAAAAGATATTCATGCCCTATTCCCATAGCAATTACAGAAAAAGTAACAAAACACTTTTAATTTTCATGAAAAGAGTAGCACGTTAAGTCTTTTTGTTAAAAAGTCTCCCATACCTGATCCCTCCCTAACATTCCAGATTTCTTATCCTTATCCCCTTCCATTGTTTTTTTTTAATTAATTTTGGAAGGGAGAAGGCAAGGAAATTGGGGTTAAGGGACTTGCCCAAGGTCACATAGCTAGTAAGTGTCAAGTATCTGAGGACAAATTTGAACTCAGGTCCTCCAAACTTCAGGGCCAGTGCTTTTTCCACTGCACCACCTAGCTGTCCCACATTTTTTTTAACACTGCAGTGACCTTGAATTTCTTGCTGTTTGTCACATTAGACACTATCTCCCCAATCTGTATTTTCACGGACTGCCCCCATGCCTGGAATGCTCTCCTTCCTTGTCTCTGTCTCCTACCTTCCCTCAAGTACCAGTAGCTTTTGCAAAATAACTTTACTGGGCTCTGTCAATGCTAGAGCCTTACCTCTCGGAGTAGCTCCAATTGATCCCATTTGTATGTTGTTTGTACAGAGCTTGTAAAATGATGTTTAATTCCCTATTTTCTCCCCCATTAGGCTGTGAGCTCCTTAAGGGAAAGGTCTGTTTTTGCCTTTCTTTGTATCTTCAGAACTTAGCATGTTTCCTGGCACATAACAAGCACGTGGTAATTTAATAAGTTCTTTTTTGACTTGATTTAACTAATGCCAATGCTTCTGATACTGACCCATCCTCTAAGCCAGGCCACTGAAGATCATGATTTGTCGGAGCTAAGCCTGGAGACTTTGCCTTCCTAGGGACTGTATATCGCATTTCTATCTTCCCCCCCCGCCCATTTTTGTGCCTATGTTTGTATGAACTATAATAAAATAACTAATACCCTTGCCTCTGGACAAGCCATATCAGTTGATACATTTTCCATTTTTATGATGTCTAAGAGTATAACAGCCTTCCTTGGCCACAACTCCCCTATATGTGTTATCCTTTCCACCTATTAAATAGAAGTTCTCTGGGGGCAAGGACGATTTTGTTTTATGATTTGTATCTGTAGTGTCAAACAGAGTGACTGTCTTGGGCTCTCTCTTGCTCACTCTTTTTAATTAGCAAGAATATTCATAATTATGACATAATTTTATTTCATTTTCCCCTGACATCACCATGCCTCAGAAAGGCAACTATTTATTTCTGGTGAACAGGCTCAATCTGGATACTAAGATTATCAAATTTCTTCCTACACCCTCTCCCTGTACATTATCATTAACACTGATCCAGCAAGCTAAAACTGTATGACCTGTTTTAGAAGGGCCTTGTTTTGCTATTCAAGAGCCATCTGCTACTCAAGGAGACACAGGAAAGGGAAAAAAAGGACAGAGAGGCTAAATGCCATGGGCTTAAAAAGACTAATATGTCTAATGACTTCAATGAGAATTCTGCTTATCTAAGACCAGAGAAATAGATATATTCATTAGAAAGGACTAGGAAAAAACCTGGCTTTCTAATTTAAGAAGCCGAGTTTATTTGAAGAAACATCCCAGCATAGAATAAATTCTGTGAATATTTTAAGAACACTTTTGGAGATTTCTACACAAAACTGTAAATAATAAGTTCTCTCTGTGAATCATTTTCTCGACAGTAGGGGATATACTCTACCAATAACTCATCTGTACAAAGGAAGAAAGGCAATGATCTTTAATTTTAGCCCTGAGAAACAGCTTTCAGTGCTTCCTGAGGTTGTGAGAGGGACAGAAAGAGACAGACGCAGACAGAGTCAAACACCTAAAGCTTGGGCATCATTGTTATTACTAGGTCTTTCCCAGATTCATATTCCAGTTCATTCTCTTGCAAAAGCAGAACAAATATTGTCAAATAGATTTCTTCCTTGAAAGGTTTAGGGAAACCTAGTCTTTAAGAAAAAAAAAACTTGTTAATAAATGTTCAGGTTTATTTCACTCCTTTTTTTGGACATTCAATGAAAACTCATATTATCATACTTTTTTTTCAAAATCAAAATCTGTCATTCCTATACTTCCTGGGGATTGTCAGTCATTAAAGATTTATTACATGCTTATGATGTGACAGACACTATATTAATTTCCAGGCATAAATTAAAAGCAGTAAAAAGATGGTCTCCAAAAAATGATTACATTCTAATGGTGGAGAGCAACATAAAAAAAAAGCTGAATATAAGGGAAGGAAGATGTAAGTATTGGAGTGAAGACCAAGGCAAACAAAGTTCTGTGAATAATGGTAGTACAAACTGGAGAGAAATGGAATCTTGGTTAGCCTAGGTCTCCTCCTTAAAACTGAGGTTCTATGAGGACTCATACAATCAAAAGGAGAGGATGAAGGGTCTGACAAGACTTCCAATCTATGAAGCATCAAAGGTTAGAATGAGCTTCCAAAATCAAGAGGTTTCTATCACCTGGTAGAGAAAGTTCTATTCAGATGATTCAGGAGTGCATCCTGGAGAGGAATCCTGCCATTGGAAGTTCTTGTCTCCTTTATTTTTTTAATCCATGGCTTTTGAGTGGGAGTGTGATTTAGGAGCTTAGAATTAGGTATAATAATCAAAGGGCCAGCTGGTAGCACAGTGGATAGAGTAAAAGGCCTCAAGCAAGAAAGACTCATCTACGTGAGTTCAATATGGTCTCAGACCTATCTATGTGACACTGCGTAAGTCACTTAACCATTTTCCCCAGTTTAAGCTGAGGAAGGAAATGGAAAACCACTTCAGTATCTCTGGCAAGAAAACCCCAAATAAGACTATGAATAGTTAGATACAACTACAAAAACAGAACAATAACAACACAATAACCAAACATCATTCTTTAGGGTGATTTGTTCTCATCTTTGTGAACACATCATGTCTGCTTGGGTTAAAAAAGACAATCCCCCCTCCTGCAAAAAAGGGAACTGAAACACCTCAGAATTTTCCTGATCCCTAATATTCTAGAAATTGTAGCACATTTACCCTGGTAGATAGATGTAATAAATCTCAAAAGATGGTTGAGTGATGACAGCAGAGAGACTGTCTGGAAGTTTCAAGAAAGCAGACAGGATATGCACTCTTCTTCTCTTAGCCTATTGAGTTGACGTATAAACATATGTGACACATATGAAACACATATTTTTTTTGTCAATTATTTTCCTCTTTATGAGTACCTATGTGTGAGATTACCATTGGTATACAAGTACAAAATAATGTTCCTATCATCACCTAGAATTGGAAGTCTGGAGGGTAAATAAGGCATATACACAAACTACTATGTAAAATAAAAGGCAGTCATTTCTTGTCACGTGACTAGCAAGATCAATAAATTAATCAATATACATTTATGACTGTGCTAAGTGCTTGAGGCACTGTGCTAAGCACATGGATTTCAGGTTAGTTGGTGGTTTGTTTTTTTTAATTCACTTTGCTTCTATAACAGGAACCCATCCCCCACAAAAAATTACTTACCCAAATTTGAGTAGTAACAGTCAGTATTTAGTAGTAACTGAAATAAGAAGTAATAGTAGTAATAGGAATAAGAAGACAGCATTCCTACAGGGTCAAACTTTTGTAAATAAACTAGAGAATTCAAATCCTTAAGTGTTCACTCAGAAGCTGTTTGCCACAGGACAAGCTAATTGACAAGTTGTCTCATTGTGGGTTCTTCTTATCTACTTTATTAGAACCATTTAAATGTTCTAATGCCACAGGGAGGGAAGATACTGAGAATCTGAGCCTAAGGAGAAAGGGAGAAGGGAGTAGAGGACATAAAAATGTTGCTACACCTGGACATAGGATAAGGAATCATAATGTTGAGGTGGCTGGGTTGCACAGTGAATAGAGCACCATCCCTGGAGTCAGGAGGACATCAGTTCAAATCTGGCCTAAAACACTTAACAATTACTACCTGTGTGACCTTGGGCAAGTTACTTAACTGCAATTTCCCTGCCCTTCCCCCTCCAGAAACACACAATCAAACAAAAATAAGGAATCAAAATTTGCAGAGACTCTGCCAGGGACAATATCCCACCTCCTCCCCACTAAAAGAAGGATTCTAGTTCAGATTAAGAGGAAAGAAGGAAATGAAATTCAAAAAGTATGCCATAACAGCTGCCCATGTGCCAAGTCTGAAGGAAAGGATATGCAATCAAGCAGGGCCCAATTTCATCTGTTTCACTCCCACCAAAGGGCGTCAAGGCACAGATCCAAGAAGAGAAATCCCATAAAGCTCCAACTGAGCAATTTGAAGAAGCCTTGGAGTTCAAACTTCAGACGTTGCTGCTGTTGTTGTTTTGGGGTCATTTCATTCACGGCTGAAATTTTGTCACCCTGATTGTTGTTGTTTTGGGGGGTAAAGAAATTGAAATGTCTTGCCATTTCCTTTCATTTTACAGATGGGGAAACTGAGCAAACTGGATTAATTGACTTTCAAACCTATTCCTTTATTCTATGATATATGTATATGTAAGTATATATTTATGTGTGCGCACACACACATATACATATACAAATCTTAAAGTGTTATAAAAACTTTAAACATTATTATTATCATTATTGGTTCTCTCACTAATTCTTTTCACCTAGTAATTGAGTTAGATATTTTTATGATAGTAAATTCATAAAAAAGAAGCAGAAAACAAAACAATTTTGACGCAGTAAGATACTACAAATGATACAAAAATGTTTATTTCTTCTCTTGATAAGCTTAAAATATTTTAACAAGCTATGGTCAAACCTAAGATTTGTTTTTAAGTTCAAAGTATGGTTTCAATAATAAATTAAGTCTCTGAAGCAGAGGTGTCAAACAAGTCTGGTGTAATAATTGAACAAGATTACAATGTAATTGGGAAATAATTAATAAAACATATTGGAATCAAACAGATCCTAGAAAACAATATTTAAGTCAATATGTACCCCACATGGATCCTTATGTATAATAGTTTAGTTGCCGCTTTTTCTCTTTGAGTTGGTCACCAGTGCTTTGGACTATTCTTGTTAAGCTAGAGTAAGACCAGATATTTGATGAAGGAAAATTAAGTCCTTATCCAGACTTATTTAAAAAGATACAGGGTCTTGGGGTGGCTAGGTAGCACAGTGAATAAAGCACTGGCCCTGGAGTCAGGAGGACGTGAGTTCAAATATGGCCGCAGATACAACACTTACTAGCCCTGTGACTTTGGGCAAATCACTTAACCCCAAATGCCCTGCCTCCCCTTCCAAAAAAGGCAAAAAATAAAAGAAATAAAAGATGAAATGTTTTGTTTAATTATTCAGGTGATTATATTCCAGTTTGCTCCTGCTCTCCTACCTGGTTTCATCCCCAAAGAACAAGATAGTTCCACTCCAGGCATTGTCTTATAAAGTCCATTGCTCTTTTTTGTGTCCTTTGAGTGCTGTCTTCCTGTTTGAAGGAAGTATCTTCCTTGCTATGAATTGTATCCCAAGCACTTACCACAGTGCCAAGAAAGTCATAGGTGCTTAGTAACTGTTTCTTGGATTGGATGCTGTGTAAGGAAAGGTTTCTTTCTTTCCTTCTTTCTTTCTTTCTTTCTTTCTTTCTTTCTTTCTTTCTTTCTTTCTTTCTCTCTTTCTTTCTTTCTTTCTTTCTTTCTCTCTTTCTTTCTCTCTTTCTTTCTTTCTTTCTTTCTTTCTCTCTTTCTTTCTTTCTTTCTTTCTTTCTTTCTTTCTTTCTTTCTTTCTTTCTTTCTTTCTT
>NW_027186457.1:16059247-16126961 GCF_028583685.1 Petaurus breviceps papuanus | reverse complement strand
CTTTCTTTCTTTCTTTCTTTCTTTCTTTCTTTCTTTCTTTCTTTCTTCCTTCTTTCCTTCTTCCTTCCTTTCTTTTCTTCCTTCCTTTCATTCTTTTCTTTTTTCTTTCTCTCTTCCTTTCTTTCTTCAATCAGGAGGGTGTTTTATTTTAAGTTTGGAAATATCAAAATATCATTTTAGTGATAAAGTATTATCACATTGTTCTAAGAACTAAAGCTAAAACATTTATTATTTGTACCTCTAACTATTTCATAGATGAAGTCACTTTCTATTTCTGGTTCTTTGCATTATTTTACTAAGAATAGATGTTTTTTTTTAATTGCTAGAAAATAAACAAGTTTCAAAAGAATATATTGTTATGAAATGAATTTGTCCTATATTTATTATCACTAAAAAATAGCCCCTTCTTTTACTTATCCTTTGAAATACATGGGCATGAGAAAGCCAGCATCATTTTGCAATATCATAGAACTATTCTATTCTCTAGCATAGAATGAGCCTATTATACATTTACTATCAGGAATCTCTATGATGCCCAGTACCCTTTTTTCTCACAGAGATGATATTTGTAAGCTGTTTCGTTTTTTGTTTTACTTTTTTATAAGTTTCTAATTTTCTCTGTAAACACTTATCAAGCCAATATATTGTATATCTTACCTTTAAAGATATTGCTGCAGTTTCTTAGACCACATGTTATTTGCAGAGAAAACAACACAAATACAATTCTTTATACTATATCAGTATCAGTACTTGTAAATCAATAATAAATATAGTGGATAATGTCTTTTAGACAAGCTTTTTTCCCCTTTTTTATGCTTCTGAACTTTCTCTGCATTAAAAAGAATTGTTGCTTCTATTATCGAGTATTCTTCTTTAAGGGTCCTATTGGATGTTTTCTTCTAATTTGTTATATATTTATTCATGAAGAAATGGCATAATTTCATTTTTGAAAAGAGATGTATGAGGGTAGCGACGTGGCACAGTGAATAGAGCACTGGTCCTGGAGTCAGGAGGAGGTGAGTTCAAATCTGGCCTCACACATTTAAAACTTACTAGCCATGTGACCTTGGGCAAGTCACTTAACCCCAATTGTCCTGCCCTCCCTCCTCCAAAAAAAGACAAAAAAAAATAAAAAAGAGTCCTATTCTTTTAGCTGCACTTTTATACATTCATATACAATCAAATTGAATCTATGCATTGAAATGTATCAAGTATAGAGACAATGCAGTTCCTTGGAGAATGGATCCTGTGTCAAATGCAGGTGATGGTGGAAGCCCACATCAGTGTATGGATTTCTTTGATCTCAACTGAACATTAAACATATTGTTACATTTTCTTTCATTTGGAATAGACTTGCTAATAACTGTGCTTTTGTTGACTTTGGAATGAATTTTGTTTCATTGAAAAAAGTGAGGATACCCATGCAGAAGCAGTACTAAAACTATAGAGTAATTTTGATCAAACCTTCATTCATATTCCGTAATTATATCATTCCATGATGAGTAGGTAGCCAAAAGTTGAGAAAACTCTGTCTTATATAACATAAATATTAAATCATTTTTGTTAGAATTAATGTTTATGACATTTGTCTAATGACCTCCTACCACTTAATTTGAGCCATCTTCAAATTGATGTTCTCCTAATAAACAGAACTAGGTTTCTTAATTGCATGGAACAATGGCTCACAAATTGTCCTGAATGAAGCACATCAAAAAAATAGGCAAAATTAGTTTCATTGTGTTCTCAGAGGTACCAAAAATCATTATTCCATGGAAGACTTGACATTTTTACAGGATCCTAGTCAAAATGAATATAAAGAAATAGATCAACATTAAGATAATTTCAGTTTTTAATACAACTTCTGATGTAGAGTACTAAAATGAAGGAATATCCTATGTACCCTTAAATTAATTCAAAATATTCTAAGAACTAAGTAGATATATTTCTTGATAATTAGTAACTTCATTATTTACTTGGGTACAGGAGAGCATGGTAATAAAAATTCTGTTTGGAAACATGGTTTTAGATCAAGAAATGAAAGAGACTTACAGCTTTTGAACTACTTAAAGTTTATCTGTTTATCATGAACGTTTTCTTTCAGGAGAGAATCAGAAAATGATAAATATGGTAAGCACTGAAGAACATCATAAAGAAGTGACTGTCTCTTAATTGAAAGGGAATAATTCATTAGAAATGTAAGTCATTTCAGAATCATCTGCTTTAGGTCAGTTCATCTACTGTTTGAGGCAAAAGTCAAAATCAATTCCACATTAAGAGAAGAGTAAAGATGAGATGTCAACACTGATTAAGATGATCCCCTCAATCTACTTATACAAGCTTTTACATTAAAGCAATGGAAAATTGGCAGAAATAAATATATGACCTCTAACATATTTTTCTACAAAAAGTATAAATAACATTAAAAAATAGTTGCCCCTAGGAGAATGATGAAGGAATGTAGACGTTACCTTAGCCAGTAAACACTTAATGGTCTAGCAAGCAAAGCAGATGATAGGTCCCTCAGCAATTATCTTTCTGAGTACAAGTTATCTTGCAACAATTACAAACACTTAAAGGTATGTGACTGGTATTATGAGTAAGGCTACCTCACAAAATTACAAAAATCAGATAAGTAGAAAATGAACCCGCAGAGAATCTGAAATAATACCCAGATAAGCCAAAATGATGGCCACGCTGTTTGTAGATGAAAATTGAAGGATTTAAAAAATGCAACTGAAATTCATTAAAAGGTCCTGTTGTCTTTTCCCTTGTGAGCTTTTATTTTCAGCATTCCTAGTGGGTAATTACATTTAGATTTTTTACATGAGATAAAAAATCAGGATGCATATTCACCAAAATTTTTTGCCGGGCTGTTACAATCTCTAAATGTTCTTATTGATGGTAAATGTTTATTAATAACTTGAAACAATAAGAATCTAAATAAGTAAACATTTATTAAGCACTTAGTATGTGCCAGATACTAGTCTAACTTCTGAGGATGCAAAGAAAATTTAAAAGAAAGAAATATAGTTTTTATCTTAAAGTAGCTAGACTATATTCAAATTTGAGAAGACAAACAAAAGGAAGCTTTAAGTAGGAGGGAAGTATACATATGAGGGTATGATATCAACATATGGACAGTCAGAATTAGAGCCAAGTGAGTTAATATTGACCAATATAGGAACCTCCCCTGGCTTAAATTCTCCAATGGGAAAAGAAGATCAGCATGAATGGGGGATGTTTTGGGCTAAGTATGCCTCTGAGTAAAATACACGTTCCAAAGGGAAGGAGAGGTCTCAAGCACTGGAGGAAATTTCTGTCCTACCTGAAACTTTCTTTTCTTGCATCTCTAACCGCCTTTTAGATAATTTGAACTAAAAATTCAGTAAATATCTTTAACTCACTATTACCAAAATGGAGCTCATTATGCTTACCCTTAACTCCCTCTGCCCTCCTACCTTCCCTTTTTCTATCAAGAAGGATACATCCTCCCAGTCCAGAAAAAAAGGTGCAGAATAATTGAGAGTTTCAATCTTATCAAAAGTCTATTCGCAAATGAGATCAGTTTACTCTAGCCATTGAAATGGCTACAAAGCATTATTTATTAACACAATTTATTGAGCATAAAATATTTGTGGGTTAACCTTTAATTGGGTGAAATTCTATCTCTCCGGCCAACTTTATGTTTTACTCTTTAGTAACTTCTAGCATTCTTTTCTAGTTTTACACCAATTTGTGTTCATATAAAACTCATAAATTCTTTTAAATAATATTGTTTTCTGCTTCTCTTACTCTAGATTATTTTTCCCTTTACTATAATTTCAATGTTTACCTGTTGTTCTCAATTTTTTTTAAAAGACCCATTCCTGTGGAATAAAACGTTTTTTTCTATTATATGTATTTTTTTTTTGACATGGAATTCTCAATTCCCCCACCCTTTTTATTTTGCTTTTTGGAGGGCAACTGGGGTTAAGTGACTTGCCCAAGGTCACACAGCTAGTTTTTGTGTTAGGTGTCTGAGGCCAGATTTGAACTCAGATCCTCCTGACTCCAAGGTGACTGCTCTATTCACTGCACAACCTAGCTGCCCCTATTTTCCCCTTTTTATTTGTTCTCACATGATTAAAATTTTTTCCTTGAACCATTTAAAAACATACTCATGTAGTTCTATGATCTCTGTCATACACAACTTTCTGCATTACATTGAAAATTTACTTAGTTTCCATTGTCTTGCATTACTTATTTAGAGACCCTTATAGTTTTTAAATATTTTTTCATCATATTCCCTTCTGATTTTATTATCCTCCCTATCAATTAATCCACTTTTTCCCTCTAGAATTTGATTTTGTTATCTGCCCCTTGAGGCCTTTGGTTGTCCTGTTATCTTTATATCACCCTATCAGTCACTTTCTGACTCCTATCTATTTGATGTTAGGTTTTACTGCCATGCCTGGATGTCAAAGCTGGATCCCTCCCCTTCTTCTCCTGTTTGGAAATTCACTTCTCATTGGCATCAGTCATTGTTCCAAGTATTTACAGAGGATGTGGCACAAAAGACTACATCTGGATGTCAGTCTTTTTTTTCTTTAGTACTGATACAATCCTTTCTACTGACAGCCATCTCACGTCCATCTGTTCTCTATATCTCAAGCTGTCATTGCTCCAGACAGAGTGTAGGCCTGTCATGCTATATCTCCTCCTTTTCTGCAAGCAGCTGTACAGAGTTGAGGTCTATTACTTGTTTCCATAGAATGGTAGAGCAAAGGCAGGGTAAAGATTGCAGTAGAAGCAGGGAGGTAACTAAATGATTTCCAGACTATAAGCAGGTGCATATGGTAGGACCTTGCCAGAGTCTGTTAGTGGTTTGAAGGGGGAAGAGATTTAAGATGAGATTTTTTTAGTGAGCACTAGGGATTAACATTCACCATTTAATTGATAAAACTATTTCCATATAAGACTTCTTAGTCTGTGGACAGCTGGAGCTACCCTAATCTGCCACATAATTCTGTGTGTGTGTGTGTGTGTGTGTGTGTTGTGAGGATTAATGAGGACCAAAGAAAAAGTCTACCTTAATCTTCCATCTCATAAGCTATGTGACCTAAAATTTTTGACATCTATTATATATGTATCTGGATATAGAAACATGGTATGGCTGCAAGATTTCTGTCTTAAGTTTTCTTGTAGCACAGAAGAGGAAAAAAGTGGATATCCATCAATTCAGAAATGACTGAACATTTTATAACATAATTATAATGTAAAATTATTGTGATCTAAGAAATGACAAATGGGGGCAGCTAGGTGGCACAGTGAATAGTACTGGCCCTGGAATCAGAAGTACCTGAGTTCTAACCTGGCCTCAGACACTTAAACACACACACACACACACACACACACACAAAACTAGCCATGAGACCTTGAGCAAGTCATTAAACTTAGCAATTGCCCTTCCTCCCTCCCCTCCAAAAAAGAAAAGACAAATGTGATATATAAAGGTAAACTTGGAAATTATTGTATAAATGGCTTGACAATAATGCAATCATGGATATAAATGAGGATCTTCAATGACTTCTGAACTCATTAACATAGTGATCAATTATGACTTCAAAAGACTAGTAATATATATATATATATATATAACTTATTAAAGGAGAGGATGGACTAGAGGAAAATGAGATGTATTTTAAAGAAACAGAGGAATGCTTATTTGTTACAAAGAAGTATTTCTATTTGCGGGAGAGGGTATTTATGGGTAGTAATAGGAAAAAACAAAGAAAGAAGTATCAACGAAAGATTTAAAATGCACAAAATAGAGCAAAAGGAAGTTCAAAAGGGAACCCTGACAATAAGGACAGGTTTTTGCTTACTGTGTTAATATACTCTAAAAAAAACAACATAGAGTGTTTGACAGGAAATTGTATTTCTGTTCTTCTTTAATTAAAATATTCATATAAGTTAAGTTCATAATTAAAATAAAAAGAAGAAAAATTGTAAAATGTGGTCTATTCATAATACAATTAGATGGATTCCAAACTAGCCCAATATTCACAATCAGAGGAGACATTTATAGTTCTCTGTGAGCTTGACCAGAAGACTCCACAAAGAATTGTCAGGAATAATAATAATTATTATTATTATTATTAGCAGGTATTTGGTCCAGGGTAATAAAGTATTTATAACAATGAATTGTCAATATTATTGCTAAAATACTGTTTTTAAAAAGAATGCTAGCTTTAGAACTAAATGACTCAGATATCAGATTATTTATCTGTAAAACAGGAGGATTGGACTTAATTACCATTTATGCCTCTTCAACTTTTCAATCTATGATCCAAAATTGGTCCAAAATATATGTTGATCTAAATTTCATTGTGCAATGATGTCATATTTTCATATTTTGATCCCTACTTTCCATTTCTCAATTAAAGGTAGATACTAGGGTAGGTGAAGAAAAACTAATAAGAATAGGAATAAATACCATTTATATGGTGCTTACTGTATACAGACACTGTTCTAAGTACTTTACAGTTTTTATTTTATCTTCAAAACAACCATGGGAAGTGTGTGCTATTATTAACTCCATTTAGAGATAAGAAAGCTAAAGCAAACTGAGGTTGTCATTTAACCAAGATCACATGACTAGTAACTATCTAATGCTGGATTTGAACTTAGGACTCCCTGATTTCAGACTCTATATACTGTCCCAACTAAGTGCAATTAAAAGGAGGATTTGACCTAATAATATTAGTATTGGTTTACATTTTTTTTAAGATTGCAAAAGTCTTTGCATATATCAACTCACTGGAGCGTCATAATGATTCTATGAAGTAGATGTAGCGATTATCCCCATATGAAGCAGGACTTCAATTCATGTTTTATGACTACAACCTAGCACTTTGAGTATTATATTATTCCTTTTTTTTTGCTTTTTTTCTGGAGGGGCAATTCAGGTTAAGTGACTTGCCTAAGGTCACATGGCTAGTAAGTGTTAATTGTCTGAGGCTGGGTTTGAGCTCAGGTCCTCCTGACTCCAGGGTCTGTGCTCTATTCAATGTGCCACCTCGCCACCCCTGTATTATATTTTTCTGCCTCTCTGACCCAGTGAGTTAGTTAAAGACTCTAAGTCTTATGCATACTCAGTTTTGGGGGAAAAAATGTGTGTGTGCAAGCATATTTATGATTTTAAAATGTTAACTTGCACATTATGTGTTGGAAAAGACAAATTTGTAGCAATTTGTTAATAAAACTAATGTATTCAAATGTATGTTTTTTGAATGATATATGGATGACAACATTTCTGAAAGGTTCAGGAATTGGAAGACTTATCAAAGAAGAGAATTGAATAGAGAACTAGGAAGTCTGAATCCAATTTATGCTAGAAGACCTAGGTACTCCAATTATATTACAAAACTGATGATATTAATAACATCTAAAGCTTAGGCCTGTAACCTAAAAGACCTAAATGAATGACTATCTAAGGGGATATTTTCAGGTACTATGACAAAACAAGTAAGGGTGAAAATCCTAGGTGCAAAGATTGACCAGGGAATTCTCAAATATCATCACAAAGTGACTGATGACTGCATATTCATAACTCCTATACTGATTAAGAGACAGAGAAGGGTGTAGTCAATGTAAGTAGAATGTTGATTCTGGCACTGAAGCCTCACAGAAGTGCCCAGATCAATCTCATCACCTAGTTTGCTGCAAGACATGATGGAGGGTCCCTTCTGGCCCTGGAGGCCCTAAATGCCTTATTTCTTAACTATATGGCTCTGTGTTTTGGCTTTATCCCTTCTTGGAAGAGTAAGTTCCTTATGATTTTCCTTATTGACATGTTTCCCAGATTAATTGAATGTGTCTGTGAAATACTTGCTACTCTTTATAGAAAACATAGCGTATAAATGTGATATCCTCAACTTAACATTTCAAATGCAAGAGAATTTTTGCCCTCAATTCAAAAGTAAAATAAAAAACCTTAACATTCAAGAAGAGAGGTGGGTTCAGTTTTTAATGTCTATTAATTCCATGTGAGCCAGATCTATTCTCAAATCTATGATGATCAGAAGGAGAATATGTGAATTTCTTTCAATTGTGTCTTTCAATTTGAAAAAAAGTCTGGTCTCCCATGTACCATTATAAAGGGCACCTTTAATTCCCTCTCCTATATCTTCCTGGTATTTACATTAGTAACATTAAACAACAATTGTATTTTATAAAACCCGAGATTCATTTAAATGCCATAAAATTATGCCAAAGGGATTACATTTACTGCTGTCTGTGTAGGGGATAGTTATACAACTGCTATTAATGCTAATGGGAGTTCATGAATAAACCGTCCCCAATACAGCTAAAAAAATGCATCTCAAAAATGATGTGTAATGAAGACAATAGAATTCCAGGAATAGAAACGATTCAACAATGTGATAATCTGTGCCCTTTTCTCATATCCTAGATCAAAATAGAATCCCACCTGTTTCTAAGACCATTGAAGAAATATGAATTCTTTAGGGAATTTATGCTGTAAAAGTTACAATCTGTAGAAAAATCAATGCAAGTCCCTTGTAATTTCTGGGGGAGTTTTCGGATGGAAGGCTACCCTTGGAGTTCTTCCGTATTGTAACTAGCACAGTATTATCTGCTTTTAGGTATTTAATAAACATTAAGAAAATGAACATGATTTCCTAAATGTAATATTGCTGGATCAACATTATCTTCTCATATTAGAAGACACTCTTAATGAGCATTCTGTGCATGCTGAGAGCTACTAGAGCTAGCCTTGGTTATTAATATAGTATACAAATGTCAATCGAGGTTCTTCGGACTCTCGGATTCTCCTAATATCATAGACTGTGACCTGGAAGGAATCTCCAAGACTTTCCAGTGAAGCAACTCCCGGTTTCTCAAGATTAGAAACTGGGGTAAAGGGAGGAAAAGTTACTTGTTCAAAGAAATGAAGTCAATAATTTTCATGGGAAGAAACTGAATCTCCATTCTCTGAATATAGAGGCGGTGCCCTATACACTTTACCACAATGCCTTCCTGGAAGGTTTTGTTTTGTTTTGTTTTTACATTACATTTTTTTTAAGCAATCGGGGTTAAATAACTTGCTCAAGTTACTCAAGAAGTTACATGGCCAGGTGTTTCTGGGTGGGTGCTAAGTGTCTGAGCCTGGGATTTGATCTCCAGGTCATCCTGACACTGGAGCCGGAGCTCTTACTCGCTGTGCTACCTGACCGCCCCTACATTACACATTTTTATTGGACCAATTTGTCCTCAGTCAGGTTTAAAGGCAGAATCAAAATGTATTAATTGATAGATTTTGAGTCTCTTCACCCATTTTCTTTCTCCTTTGGCACATTCCTAACTTTGCAACATTTACTACTTTTTTGTTCACATGCCAATTTATGGTTAAATCAAAAATAATTTTTTTAATTATGAAGAACTTTTTTTCCTTTTCTTTCCAAATTATAGTCTTCTTCATATGAGTCAAAAACCATGTTTATCAAGGCCAAAGAATCCATTTCCCAATGGCTAGCCTACTGATGATAGGTCTTTTTTACAAAGCTGGGTTGGTGCTAAACATCTGTTCCCACACTTAAATTCTATATAATTTGGAACAAATTCTAGAACCCAATGCCACCCTTATGTAACAGTGATACCAAAGTTTTATTTTTAAGATCTAGACTACCATAGGGACTCCTCAATGGGATAGGAGTACCCACTTTGAGGAGATAGTGGATCCTTTAAAGTATGCCTTCAAATATATAGCAAAAAGTAACAAAGTTAATATAATTTCTAATTTATATACACTAAGGTATCTCATTTTTGTCCAAATTGTAGTTATATAAATTTATGAAGCTTTTCAGTGAAAATGTGTTTCTAAAGATGTGTTTGAGAATAAAAAGAGAAAGATGATTTTCAATATGAAATGCCTATTATAAAAAAGGAAATTGCAATATATTTCTCAATGTAAATAATTATTTTTCATATGCAACTTTATATTTAGGCTAATAACTTTTCAGGCTAAACTCCCTTGAGGGTGTTTAAATGGAACAAAAAAAAGTTGATTAAATTGATTTAATGTGATAAATCATGAAAACTTATGAACTGCATGTTAAGTATCTCTGGTTGGAGGGAAAGATGAGGCCTCTTTTAGATCAATTTATTTTGGGGTATCTAGGCAGCATCTTTGTGTAGATATTGCGCAAATAATTAGGGGTGTGGGACTGGAATTAAGGTGAGACACGTGAGGACTGAATTTGTAGCTCTAAGAATCTTCTGCATAAAGTTCATAAGAGGATTCCCTGGGACCTAATGAGATTATGAAGAAAATAAAAGAGAGGAGAGGACGCCAGAATCTTTCCATCAGTGTTATTATCCTTTATTTCTTCTGCCTTTTGTGGCCAAACTTCTTGAAAAGATCATCTGTAACAGGTGCCTCCACTTTTTCTCCTCTTTCTCACTTCCGGACCCCTTACAATATGTCTTCTGATCTCACCGTACCAACAAAGGCAACACCATCCTCCAAGTCCCATAGAATTCTTTTTTTACACACACACACACACACACACACACACACACACACATATATATATATATATATATATATTTGAATATTGTAGATATATTGTAAAAGACTGACTATATTTCCCTCCCTCCTATCCCACCTCCTACTTGTTCTATTCTCTACTTTGATACTGTCCCTTTTCAAAAGTGGGTGCTTCCAACTTCCCATCATCCCCCCTCTCATCCCCTTCCCCCTCTATTCTCCTGGAGGGTGAGGTACCCTATTTAGTATGTATTTTACTCCTTCCTCAATTTCCTTCCTCAACTTCACTCAATTCCTCCATTTACATATGTGCTGATTTAATCTTCAGAATCTTATTAAGTTCTTCTTAAAATATACATTTTTCTTTTCCTTGGAAACAAAGTTTCTTACATAAGTTTCAATCAAGTCCATTGTAATATTTTTAGAAAATAGTGAGCACTAATATAGAATATAAGTTAATTAATGATTATTTATTAAGTGTTTTCTATGTTCCAGTTATTAGGTACTGGGGATGTAAGTTTGCAAAATGAAACAATCCAACAAACTTGTTTAACTGCCTACTATTGTGAGTAAGTTACCATTGTCTTTGATAAGAGAAAGAGAAGAGTATATAATATCAATCAGATTTGATTAAAGGTAGGATTCTGGTATCATATGATTATATTATTTTTACATAAACAGTTCAGCAAATTCAGTGACTTATGAGTCATAAAGTGACATTTCCATATCTTGGGGTCAAAGGGTTTGGCCACTGCATCTCTTCTAGAATTCAAAAGCATTTCCAAAGGTACTAAATAAATTGTCAAAGGGTTGACTTGACCTCACCATTTTATATTCTGCCTTGACATTCTTTAGCCTGTTTGTTTATTGTTGCCTAGGATATTGGACGTGTTTCACAAAGCATGTATTTGCTTTTGCTCCTTCAGCTATTTTGTCTCTGCTAACTATTCACCCAGGACCACCTCTTGCTGGGTTCACAGTCTCTGGTTTTTGGCACTATCCCTATAATACAGTGGTTCATGCTGTCTTTTGGCCTGGTAAAATTTCCCATCTGACTGCAGGCTCTGGCTGAAATGCTCTTGCTAATTGGCCATAATGGAAGCCTGCCTTTCACCTTATCTGGAGAGATAGGTCTTTCCAACTAGAATGTTGGTACACTTCAAAATGGGTTTGGCCAAGAAAGGCAATTCTTGCAAGTTAAATTCATCTCTCCCACTTCCCAATTTGTAGATTGTGGTCTCTAAAGAACAACAGTCACCAAAGATGTTGAATATTTTTGTAATACAAATAATTCTATTATAATATAAGAAAATGTGTGATATCATGTAGAAAAGACATTTCTAGAATGGAAAAGTTATACTTTCACTTAAAAGTCTTCTCAAATGACTCCACATGACTTGGCAGTGACTCTAGTGTCTTAAAGATTAATCTAGAAGAATGAGAGGTCATAAAGGTACTACCAAAGTCTAAATGCTTTGTATTCATCCTCTGAAGACCAGCTAAGATATATTTAGAGGACCTCCTCATCAAGGAGATGCAGTATTGTACAATGAAAAGAGCACTTGATTTGATGATAGAGCAATTTGATTGATATCTTTTAACGTGCTATCTCATTTGATAAATGCATGACAGTGATGTAAGTAAACATGACTATGTGCATATAAAATTATCCCTTATCACACAGGATTTCAATAGTCCATTCTTTTATTGAGAAATAGTGTGAAGATTCCTTCCCAGTTATTCGATTGCCTCTTAGAGACAGAAGTTTAGATGTAGGAATTCTCTTAGAGATATAGATCATCTCTATTACTCAACAATGCATCAGAAAGGAGTTACTTTTGTAGAGATGTGGGAATTACTGCTATGGAAAAACACATTTGAGCAATGAATATATATTTCAGATATTTTTGGATGTGATTGTTTTTATTCCCCATTTCTCCCCTTTGCTTTCTTTTTTCTTCTTCAAAAATTTTATTGTATGCATTTGGTCTCCTGGAGGAGAAGGGAAAATTCTACTAGGAGAAATGTTTATCATGTGAAAACAGAAAATTTCAATAAATTTATTTTTATGCTTTTTTAAAGAATTTTTTTTTTAGTTTTCACATAGTATTTTATTCTCCCCCAGGAACATGTAAAAACAATTGTTAGAATTCATTTTTAAAACTTAGAGTTCCAAATTGTCTCACTTCCTACCCACCACCCCTTCATTAAAACATGCAATTCCGTATAATTTATACATGTGTAGTCATGCAAAACATTTTCATAATAGTCATGTTGTGAAAGAAAACATAAAAACTAGAAGAAAAATAAAGAAAAAATGTATGCTTCAATCTGCATTCAATCACCATCAGTTATTTCTCTGGGGATGAAAAGGATTTTTTTCTTCATAATTCCTTCAGAATTGTCTTGGATTGTTGCATTGTTGAAAATGACTAAGTTATTCGCTGCTGATTATCTTACAATATTGCTCTTACTTTATACACAATATATTTCACTTTTAATCAGCCCATGCAAGTCTTTCCAGGTTTTTCTGAGAGCATTCTTCTACTCATTTTTATAGTACAATGGCATTCCATATAATCACATTGCACAACTTGTTCAACCATTACCCAATTTATGGGGTTTCCCTCAAATTACTACTCTTTACCCTAAGAAAAGAGCTGCCATAAATCTCTCTCTCTGTCTCTGTGTTTGTGTGTGTGTGTGTGTCTCTTTCTGTATGTTTCTCTTTCTCTCTCTCTTCCTCTCTTTCTTCCTCTCTCTTGATATGTATATGTAAAATCTATATATATAACGTGCTTTTCATTTTTACATCTTTTTTTGGGAGATATAGCCCTAGTAGTGGTATTGCTAGATCAAAGGGTACGCATAGTTTTATAGCCCTTTGGGCATAGATCCAAATAGCTCTACAGAATGGTTGAGCCAGTTCACAACTCCACTAACAGTGAATTAAAGTCCTATTTTTCTCAATCCTCTCCAACATTTGTCATCTACCTTTTCTGTCCTATTAGCCAATCTAATAGATGATATAGTACTTCAGAATTGTTTTAGTTTGAATTTCTCCAATCATTATTGAGTTAGCATATGTATTTCCCATATGGCAACAGATAACTTCGATTACTTCATCTGAAAACTTATCTTTTGACCATTTATCAATTGGGGAATGGATCTTTTTTTTTTTTTTATAAATTTGGCACAGTTCTCTCTATGTTTTAGAAATGAGGGCTTTAGGCGCAGCCAGGTGGTGCAGTAAGACGGCTGGCCCCAGCATCAGGAGACCTGGGATTGGTCCTGGCCTCAGAAACTTGGCACCCACACAAAAATAACTGGCCGTGTAACCTTGAGCAAGTTACTTAACCCCGATTGCTTTAAAAATAAAAGAAATGAGGCCTTTATCAGTGACACTTACTTTAAATTTATACATTCACAATGACCATTGCTAACTGTATTTCCCCCATCCTATCCCCACTTTTATTCTATTCTCTCTCTCCTTTCATCATAGCCCTCCTCAAAAGTGTTTTGCTTCTGACTATCCTCTACTCCATTTTGTCCTCCCTTCTTTCACTCCCCTTCTTTCATCCTCTCCCCTTACTGCTTTGCATTAGGGCAAAATAGTATCCTATACCAATTAAGTGTGCATTTTATTCCTTCTTAGAACCAATTCTGATGAGAGTAAGGTTCACTTACTCTCCTCTCATGTCCCCCCTCTTCCCCTCCACTGTAAATTTTTTTCTTGCCTCTTTTATGTGAGATCATTTACCCCCATTCTACCTTTCTATATCTCCTTTTCCCAGTGCATTTCTTTCTTTCTGACTCCATAATATTTTTTAAGTTATCATACCTTCATATTTAGCTCACATCTGGGCTTGCTGTCTATATATACTCTTGACTACCATAATAATGAGAAAGGTCTTGTGAGTTACAAATATTACCTTCCTTTTTAGAAACCTAAACAGTTTAAAATTCAGGCCTTATTTTTCCCTTTCCTATTTTCCTTTTTACGCTTCTCTTGAGTGTTGTATTTGACAGTCAAATTTTGTCTTCAGTTTTGATCTTTTCTTTTTTTATCTCAAATGCTTTACTAACTTCTGGTTTACGTCATTCATGTCCGCTAGATTTTGAGTTACAAATTTTTTCCCCGTTTTTCCCTTATCCACTGCCCCAAAATAGCAGTCCCACAGGATATGCCCTCCTCCAATCTGCTCTCTCCCATATCTTCTCCCATACACCCTTTAACATTTCCAATAGTGCACGGTGAATCTCTATGCCCCAGTACCTGCATATTTTATTTCCCAATTCCATGTAAAATAGTATAAATAATAGTACACACACACACACACACACACACACACATATATATATATATGTATAAACATTTCATTTTAAAACTTTGAATCCAGATTCATTCCCTTCCTCTTTTGTCACCCACACTTACTGGGAAGATAAGCAATTCAGTATACGTTGTACACATGTATCTATACAAAACATTTCCATAGTAGATATATTGTAAAAGACTGAATATATTCTCTACTGACTATATATTCTCTACTTTGATCCTGTCCTTTTTCAAAAGTTGGTGCTTCCAACTTCTCTCTCCCCCAGCCTGCCCTTCCTTCCATCATCCCCCCTCTTATCCCCTTTCCCCCTACTGTCCTGCAGGGTGAGATATCCTATTTAGTATATATGTCATTCCCTCCCTGAGCCAAATTCAATGAGAACAAAGTTTTGCCTTCCTGTTCTTCCCCTCCATTGTAACTATTTTCCCTTGCCTCTTCCATATGAGATAGCTTACCCCATTCTGTCTCTCCCCATCAGCTCTCGTTATATTATTCTCACCTCTTAATTTCACCTTTTAAGCACAATTGCTTCCTATTAAATTGGTTCTCTGTCCACTATCTATATACATATATACATACACAGATATATATTCCCTTCAACTATTTTCATACTGAGAAAAGTTTCATCAGTTATAATGATTATTTTTCCATGTAGGAATGCAAATAGTTCAACTTTGATAAGTTCCTTTTGATTTCTTTTCCCTGTTTACCTTCTCATGCTTCTCTTGCTTCTTGTATCTGAATGTCAAATTTTATATTCAACTATTTCTTTTCATCCAGAATACTTGAAAGTCCTCTATTCCACTGAATGACCATATTTTCCCCTGAAACATGATACTCAGCTTTGCTGGGTGGTTATTCTTGGTTTTAATTCCAGCTCCTTTGACCTCCAGAATATCTTATTCCAAGCCCTTTGATCCCTCAGTGTAGAAGCTGCCAGATCCTGGGGTATCCTGATTGTGTTTCCACAATATTCAAATTGTTTCTTCCTGGCTGCTTGTAATATTCTCTCCTTGATCTGGGAATTTTGGAACCTGGCTATAATATTCCTAGGAGTTTTCTTTTTGGGATCTTTTTCAGAAGGTGATCTGTGGATTCTTTCAACCTTTCTTTTGCCCTCTGGTTCTAAAACATCGGGGGAGTTTTCCTTGAGAAGTACTTGGAGGATGATTTCTAGGTTCTATCTTTGATCGTGGCTTTCAGGTAGTCCAATAATTTTTAAATTATCTCTCCTGGATCTATTTTCCAGTTCAGTTGTTTTTCCAATGAGATATTTCATATTGCCTTCTATTCTTTCATTTGTTTGGATCTGTTTAACAGCATCTTGATTTCTCATAAAGTCACCAGTTTTCCTTTTCTTCAATCGAATTCTGAAGGAATGTTTCTCTTCAGTGAGCTTTTGAGATTCTTTTTTCCATCTGGCAAATTTGTCTTTTTAAGGCATTCTTCTCCACATTGCCTTTTTTGAGCCTCTTTTGCCATTTGAGTTAGTCAATTTTTTAACGTATTATTTTATTCAGTCAGGCTGTTGATCTCATTTCATAATTTTCTTGCATAGTTCTCATTTCTCTTTCCAATTTTTCCTTCACTTCTCTTACTTGCTTCTTAAGGTCCTCCATGGCCTATAACCAGCTCGTATTTTTCTTTGAAATTTTTGGTGGAGGAGTTGTGAGTTCACTGTCTTCCTCCTGTTCCATGCTTAGATACTTTTTGTCACCAAAATAGGAGTTTAAAGTTGGGGTGCCCTGTTTATTTTGCTTTCTTTGCCTGCTCATGTTGCCACTTAGTCACTTGACCCCTGGACTTTTTGCCACAATAAGACTCTGCCACCAGACAGGGAAGCTTCATCCCAAAGATGGGGTTTTCTCAGCTGCTGAAGGTATTTGTTGCTTGCCCTCTCTGAGGCCTCCACACGCTCTGGAAAGCTGGTCACACACCCCAGGACCTCCACTCTAGACTGCAATCCAGATCCAAGTAGGTTAAAGCAAGAGTGATTACATTGCAGACTGGTCTCCTGGTCCTCCCACACTCTGCAGGCCAGTAGCTGAAGCTGCTGTGTCATGATGGCTGCATGGCTGTGGCTCTTCAGCAGCTTCTTGCACTGGGGGCAAAAGCTGACATACTCTCTACTACTGGATCCCAAAGTCCACACTGCACTGACCTCTCACTTTGTTCTTTGCATCTATGTGTTGATAATTCTGGAAAGTGCTGCAGCTGCTGTTGATCCGTATTCCCTCCAGCCAGCAGCTGGTCAGGCCACCCTGGGGCTAAAATCTCTGGCTCATGTGAGGCTGGGCTTGGCTCCCAGAGAGCTGAGATGGCCAATTCCTGCTGACCTGCCTGGCTTCCCTTAGTGGGAGGTTAGCTTCTCTGTATCATTTTGTGGGTTCTGTAGCTCCAAAGTTTGTTCAGAGTCCCCTTTTTTACATGAACTGGGGGAGGTAGAAGCCAGAGCCCCATGGAAGTTCTGTTTCTACTCCTCCATCTTGACTCCACCCCCCAGTTCTGATCTTTTCATTAAGAAATCTCAAAAGTCCTCTATCTCATTGAATGTTCATTTTCCCCTGAAGGGTTATTCTCAGTTTTGCTGGTTTGGTGATTCTTGGTTGTAATACTAGCTCTTTAGCCTTCCAAAATATTATATTCCAGATCCTCCAATTCTTTAATATTGAAGTGGCTAAGTCTTATATTATCCTGCCTGTGGCTCCATGATACTTGAATTGTTTCATTTTAACTGTTTGCAATATTTTCTCTTTAATCTGTGAACTCTGGAATTTGGCTATAATATTCCCGAGAATTTTCATTTTCATATCTCTTTTAGGAGGTAATTGGTGGATTCTTCCCATTTCAATTCTACCCTCTGGTTCTAAAATAACAGCAAAGTTATCCATGATAATTTCTGTTAATATCATGTCTAGGCTCTTTTTTGGAATCATGTTTTTCCAATGAGATATTTCATTTTTTAAAATTATTTTTAGTTTTGCTTTATTGCTTCTAGATTTGCCATAAAGTAATAAGCTTCCATTTCTAATTTTTAAGCATTTATTTTCTTTAGGGAGATATTAGACCCCCTTTTACATTTGGCCAATTCTGCTTTTTAAGGTATCATTTTCCTCTTTAGTTTTTGGTCCTTTCCCCCATTTGGCCTAATTTCTGTTTATTTTTTAAAAGCTGTTATTTTCTTCAGTAATTTTTTTGGTCTCTTTTAACAAGCTATTGACTCATGTTTTTATGATTCTCTTTAATCACTCCATTTCTCTTCACAGTTTTTCCTCTAAGAGTATTTTATTTTAAGAATCATTTTTGAGCTCATCCATGGCCTTAGACCAATACATATTGTTATTGGAAGCTTTGGATTTAGGAGCTTTTACTTTGTTGTCTTCTTCTAAGTGTGTGCTTGATCTTCCTTTTCACCAAAATAACATTCAATAGGATTCTTCCCCCTCCCCCCATTGTTTACTCATTTTCCAAGTCTATTACTTGATTTAACATTTTGCTAAAGTAGATTTCTGCTTCCATGGTGGCACACTTCCAAGTTGTCTTGGACTGGAAATTTGCTTCACTGCATCACTTTATGGCTTCTATTGCTCCAGAGTTTGTTTAGATTCATTTAAAAAAATATTTAGAAGGGTTTTGGCAAGAGTTCAGATGAGTCCCTACCTTACTCAGCCATCTTGGCTCCACCTCCAATAAAACAATTTTTAAAGAGAAATCCAGAGTAGAATTTATATCAGGGTTTGTGGAGAGTGGAATATTGTGTGGCTATGGAAACTAGCAACAACCATAAAAGTTAAAAACAAGTTTTAGAAAGTATAAGAAACTGCAAAGAGATAAATGCCTGAGAGAGATTATTTAAATGAACAATTTAGATATCTATTCCATTATAATTTATTTAGTAACTACTAGATATAAAGTTAGGTACTGGAAGGGGTATAAACAGACAATGTGCATAGATGATAGAGAGATAGATATAGACGTTACATATTTGAAACATACATGATACATGAAAGTAATCTTAGACTGCAATAATAATATACGAGGAACCAGGAAAGGCATCATACAAGAAGCAAAATTTGGAGCTAATTTCTAAATAGATCCAAAGTTTCTAAAATGTTGAGATTAAGAGAGAAAAATTCTAGGCAGGGGACATAGTCAGTAACATGTACTGGAAACAAGAGATGAAGTTTAATGAATGAGGAATTACAAGTTAATCAGTATGGTTGAATGAAACAATATGTATGTGAAGGTGAATAAGGTATAAGAAAACTCGAAAGATGGGAGGAAATATGTTGTGAATAACTTTAAATGCTGGCTAAAGGTTACATTTTATCATAGTCAGAATAGGAAATTACTAGAGTTTATTAAGTGAGGGAAGTGAGATGATCAGACATATGCATTAAGAAAATCATTTTGTCAGCTATGTGTAGGAGGGATTGGAGTGGATGTGGGTGTTCAGGAATAGTGTCCTTTCTCACATTATGTATAATTTCTTTTCTACCATTGACATTTATTTTTACTGTGAGTCACTATTACTGCTGGCAGAGTTTGGGAGGTGGTCATTGAAGGAGGATGAGGAAATGTCTGCCGTATATTCAGAAAGAAGGCCCAAGAGAAATGGCAAAGAAAGAATACTAGAAAATTGACTAACCAGTAACTGTGACCAACCTACTTCACAGGCCCCAAGGTGTCATCCAAGCATGAGTGGTTTCCTCTTTCCTTTCCATAAAATGGCAAATGATAGGCTGGTACACCATTTAGAAGGCTCCTTTCAGTTTCATGAAAACAATGAACTGCCTTAAAACCTCATCAGGATTAGGATAATTGTAAATTTGATTAAGGATCTCTATCATTTATATCCTTGATCCCCTTAAAATTGTTATACTTCTTAGCCATGTATGGTGGGGTCAAGTCAAACAGTTGATCAGACCAATAGATGAGAATCCAGAGAACTCAAGGAATGGAAAGCAAAGAACATTAGAGATTAGATAGATGGATAGATAGATAGATAGACATACAGACAGACAGACAGATAGATAGATAGATAGATAGATAGATAGATAGATAGATAGATAGATAGATAGATAGACAGACAGACAGACAGACAGATAGATAGATTGATAGATAGATAGAGAGATAGATAGAGAGAGAGATAGAGAGAGAGATAGATAGATAGATAGATAGAGAGATAGAGAGAGAGATAGAAAGATAGATAGAGAGAGATAGATAGAGAGATAGAGAGATAGAGAGATAGATAGATAGAGATAGATAGATAGATAGATAGATAGATAGAGAGATAGAGAGAGATAGATAGATAGATAGACAGACAGACAGACAGATAGATTGATAGATAGATAGATAGATAGAGATAGAGATAGATAGAGAGAGATAGACAGACAGACAGATAGATAGACAGACAGACAGACAGATCGATAGACAGACAGACAGATAGACAGACAGACAGATAGACAGACAGACAGATAAGGAAAGAACAAGAAGATCCAGGCCGTTGGTCACTAGCACTCATTAATCCCGCTCTGTACCAGGCACTGCGCTAACTTCTGAAGATACAATGAAAAGCAGAAATTAAGCTGAGCCAATTGAAGTGGCCAGCCCCTCCTCTCACAGCGCCCACATCCGGTGCAAACCAAGGTCAGGACATGCTGTATCTCATGGAAAAATAATAGGAGGGTCAGTGTCACTTAGGAAGTAGCCGACCTCCTCTTAGATACTTTCTGAAAAATCAGAGATCGGTTCCAGGGTCAGAAATCCTCTGAAATGAACACAGCCTGGAGGGGGTAAGGAAGGGGTGTTGTTACAGACATAACTAAAGATTTATGCCTTGAAATTCATAAAACACCCTGGGGATAAACTGTACCTGACTTTTCCCACCTGTCCTCAGGAATTTTCACAATTGCAAACCCCTTGACCATCCATGCAGAGGATTTCAGCAAAGGAAAAAGAAACCATGACCTCAAACATGTATGACTACATCAATTTGCAACGAAGTCAATTTTGAAATGGTCTTGTGCTTGCTCTTGAAATACAGAATTATTAGGAAAATTTTAGTTAATATGTACAATGTTGCTTCTAATCTTTCTTTAAATAGCGAAGGGTTAAAATCTTAATTATAGATATAAATAGTCCACACTCATTTCCTGTACCCAAGAAGTAAATATGTTTACCATTCCTCCTTCCTTCTGAGAGATACCAAGAGCTTGACCTTCAGAGGAATCATAGTCAAAAAGAAATGACTAAAAGTTGTGGGGGGGGGGAGTCAAGATGGTGGAGTAGAAACAGGACTTAGCGGGGCTCCCACTTCCACCTCCTCCAATCCATGTAAAAGGTGACCCTGAACAAACTTTGGAGCTACAGAAGCCACAAAATGACACAGAGAAACTAACCTCCCACTGAGGATGGCCCAGCTGGCTGGCAGGAAGCTGCCAGCCCAACTTCTTGGGAGCCAAGCCAGAGGTTTTAGCCTCAGAGTGGCCAAAACCAGCCACCAGCTGGAGGGAATTCAGATCAACAGCAGCTGTAGCAGTTCCAGAATTATCAACCCATAGAAGCTAAGAACAAAGAGAAAGGTCAATGCAGTGTGGACTTTGTAAACGGGGAGTTCAGGAATGCAGTCAGGCCTTTAGCCCCTGGAGGAAGAAGTGGCTGAGGCCCTGCGGCCAATGCAGCCACCACTATGTGGCTGCTTCAGAGCTCCTAGCCTGCAGATTGTAGGGGGACCAAGTAACCAGTCTGAGGGATAATTACTCTTGCTTCAATCTGCTTGGATCTGGATTGTGGTCTTGAATAGATGTCCTGGGGTACATGACCTGTTTTCCAGAGCATATGGAGCACCTAACTAATATCTCCAGCAGCTGAGAAAGCCCCAATAATTGGGAAAAAGCTTGACCGTCAGGCATCAGATTTCTACTATGGCAGAAAGCTCAAAAGTCAAGTAATTGAGTGGCAACATGAGCAAAAGAGGGAAGCAAGACAAGCACAGTGGTTTGACTCTGGGTTCATTTTATGGGGACAAAACAGATTGGGTCATGGAACAGGAGGAAGACAGCAAAGTCAGATCTCCTGCACCAGAAGCTTACAAGAAAAGAATAAGTTGCTTACCAGGACATAGAGAAGCTTAAGAAGGATTATGAAAACCATATAAAGGAAGTGGAGGAAAAATTGGCAAGAAAATTGTAAAATGAGAGTCAACAACATGACTGAAAAAAATGACACCTTAAAAAATAGACTAACTCAAATGGCAAAAGAGGCTCAAAAAGCCAATTAGGAGAAGAATGCCTTAAAAAGCCGCATTTACAAATGGAAAAAGAATCTCAAAAGCTCAGTGAGGAGAATCATTGCTTCAGAATTAGATTGGAGAAAATGGAAGCTAGTTAGTATATGAGAAATCAATATACTATTAAACAGATCCAAACAATTGAAAAAATAGAAGGCAATGTGAAATATCTCATTGAAAAAAAAAAACAACTGACCTGGAAAATAGATGCAGGAGAGACACTTAAAAAACTATTGGACTACCTGAAAGCCATAATAAATAAAAAGAACCTAGAAATCATCCTACAAGAAATTCTCAAGGAAAATTGCCCTCATGTTCTAGAACCAGAGGGCAAAGTAAAGGTTGAAAGAATCCACTAATCATCTCCTGAAAGAGATCCCAAAAAGAAAACTCCTAGGAATATTATAGTGAGGTTCCATAGTTCCCAGATCAAGGAGAAAATATTACAAGCAGCCAAGAAGAAACAATTTGAAAACTGTGGACACATAATCAGGATAGCACAGGATCTAGCAGCTTCTACACTGAGGGATCGAAGGGCTTGGAATAAGATATTCTGGAGGTCAAAGGAGCTGGAATTAAAACCAAGAATCACCTACCCAGCAAAACTGAGTATCATGTTTCAGGAGCAAATATGATCATTCAATGGAATAGAGGACTTTCAAGCATTCTTGATGAAAATAAAAACAGAGTTGAATAGAAAATTTGATATTCAGCTACAAGAGCAAGAGAAGCATGAGAAGGTAAACAGGGCAAAGAAATCATAAGGAACTTATCAAAGTCGAACTACTTATATTCCTACATGAAAAAATGATAATTGTAACATAAAACTTTTTAATAAAACTTTTCTCAGTATAAGAATAGTTGAAGGGAATAGAAATGTGTGTATATATACACATACATATATGTCTATATATAAGGGTATATGGGTGTATGAATATATATGTGAGTATGTATATAAATGTGTACAGGTATACATAGACAGAAGATCAGTTGAATAGGAAGGGATGATACTTAAAAGGTTAAATTAAGAGGTGAGAGAGGAATATAATGAGAGGAGATGGGGAGAGATAGAATGGGTAAATTATCTCAAATAGAAGAGGAAAGGGGAAACCGTTAGAATGTAGGGGGAGAACAGTAAGGAAAAGGGAATAAGTTAATCTTATTTTCAATGAATTTGGCTTAGGGAGGGAATGACATACACACTAAATATGATATCTCACCCTGCAGGAGAGAAGGGGGGAAATGTATGAGAGGGGGGATGATGGAAGGGAGGGCAGGCAGGGGTGGGGGGCAGGGAAGTTGGAAGCATCCACTATTGAAAAGGGACAGGATCAAAGGAGAGAATAGAACAAGTGGGGAGGTGGGATGGAATGGAGGGAAATATAGTCAGTCTTTCACAATATGTCCACTATGGAAATGTTTTGCATAGCTACATATGTCCAGCCTATATTGAATTGCTTACCTTCCCAGTAAGGGTGGGTGACGAAGGAGGTAAGGAAAGAATTTGGAATTCAAAGGTTTCAAATCAAATCTTTAAATACATATATATATATATATATATATATAATATATATATATATATATTTTTTATTTTTTACATATAACTGGGAAATACAGGCACTGGGGCATAGTGATCCACCATGCCATAATTCAAAGTTAGAGGGGGAGGAGGGAAGATATAGGAGAGAGCAGATTCGGGGAGGTGATATTCAGGGGGATTTCTGTTTTGTGGTGGTGGGTAGGGCATAAATGGGGAGAAAATTTGTAACTCAAATTCTTGTGGAAATGAATGATGTAAGCTAAAAAATAAAAAAAAATGTATAAACTACAAAAGAAACAGTGAGTATATTTCAATGAAAAAATAAGGACTGTAGGTAATTGTATTTACTGATCTGTGTAGTATCTCCTCAGTAGAATAAAACATTCCTTCAGTGCAGGGCATATTTAATTTTTAATCTCATCCCAAGGCCTAGGAGAATATCTTGTATAGAATAGGCACTCAATAAATGTTTACTTTCTCAAATTCCATTATGACAAACTTTGGAGATGAAAAATATTTGCTGGGTTTTGATTCCAAACCTGGAATCAGGACACCTTAATTCTTTTACAGATTACCTTGATTTTATGTAAATCATTTCACCTTTCTGATTGCCCTTTCCTTATCTATATAATTAATCTAATAATTTCTGCCCCCCAATCATCTTGCAATGATATCGTGAAAAAAATAGGGCTTTGTAAGGAATTATAAAATGCTTTGATTTCTGTAGAAATGGGTTCCATATAAATATGAGTTATGAGTAGAAAGAAATGTCACAATAATTAATGAAACCCTTGTAGTCTGCAGTGAAACTTTATTATCTAAAAACACTACTAAACAAAAGTTAGTAGGTGAAATGCTGGAGATTCAGATATAGAGTAAATGAGTGCTGTTGCACTATTTCTATACTAAAGATTTCAATACACAAACTGAAATTATCTAAAGGCCAGGCCTAAGTAGAATCCTTTCATAAACAGTAATTAGTGACTTGCTAGTGATTGTGTGACAATATTCACTGATGCATAATTGAATAGCAGACATTTTTCAAAAGGAGAGCGTGGATAGAGATTTAATAATTCATTCCTCCCACACTAATCAGGATTTCTGACTATTTCATATAGCAAGCACAATTAGTATAGTCTTCTTTTCTTCCTCCCATTTTTCTTCCTTTTTCCTTTGTGAATATCAAACCACCACCACAGGGTTCCTTTATGCAAGTATGCTAATAGCTAAGGAGGAAATCATCATAATGAGTGTTGAAAAACATATTTTCAATTAAATTAAAAAGCTTTTCACATGTTTACATATCATATTCCATTATTTTGTATCAGTGGAGTGCTTTGTTCCAGGAAACAATGGGTGTTCCAAAATACAACCTTCTATTAGATTCCATATTTCCCAAGGGCTCTTAGTAGGACAATCGAGTGTGTTGCTTGGGGCATTTTTCATATAACTTTTCAAATTAAAATGACTGTAAATATCATAGTAATAACATTTTTTCAGTGAGTCAAGATACTACCCTACTTAATATCTCATGATTTATAAAAGATAAAAGGTAGATTTAAAATATCTGTTTATATACAAATTATTTTAATTCTTTACAATTACAATTTATTTTATTGATGGAGGGAATTTTATCCTTTTTTTTTCAAGCACAACAGTTATATTGACTATTGTGGGTCATTTATTCTCTTTAGGTATTTTTTTTTTCCCTCTCACCTATAAAGGATAAAACTGGCCAAGATAACCATCAAGGTGTGATTTGCATAATATGCTTATCAGCATGCCAGTGAAGAAGAAAAAATGTCAAATTCATTTTAAGACAATATTGAGGCAATATATTTTAACCTCTAGATCTGGATCCTTGCCCTACCATCATTCAATGAGAAAAATATTTGATCTTAGAGTATAGAATGTATTCTCAAGATAGCATGTAACTTTTACCAATTCCTAAATAACCATCTATACTCAAACAGTTACTTCAACATTCTGATTTAATTATTTTCAGGAAATGGAGTTCTATAACTTAACTAAATGGCATGCATTGAGTAAGCAAAATAACTAACAATAATGATAATCAGGTTCCCCTCATTTATATATTTAGATCACTAAAAAAACACAGATAAATGTTCAACATGGAGTAAACACAGGAAATGCCTAGTGAATGTCTGATGATTTGATTGTTGAGTAATCCCAAGTATAAGTATCATGAGTCATATGTAACTTTGACAAAAGTATTCATCAACATCATAGAAGATGCCTCATCCAAAGTCTGAGCAGAAGTAAGATTCCATCAAAATACTCAAATCCTCCAGATATATTGGTTAGTGGATGACATTGGACAAGTTGTGTTAAACCCGAAGATATAACAGAGCTTCCTCTGTTCACCATAGATATCTTTTGGAATCTACAGAGGAAAACAACAGCAATAACAACAGCAAAAGAAGCAATAGTAACAAGTATATGAAGAATGTGTTTGCTTACGAAGGAAAGCAGGATGATTTGCACTTTGGAAAGAGGGCTATTGATTCTCAGGTGATCATTATTACAAATGTCCACTTTTTCTAATCTCTTAAAAAAAACAGCAATTGTTCTCTAGAAAATCTGGGTGTATCATGAATTCACAGGATCTAAAAATTGTAAGAAAATGAAGAATTGTAAAATTTTTTAAAAGTTATGCTGTGAATAAAGACTGCTACATATCATCAAGATGTATGCACACACAGAAAACAAAGGAATTCTTCAAAAACATGGATAGTCACAAAAATGAGGTACTCCAGTCATCTACAAAGAGCAGAAGGAAAATAGATGCTTCACAGATATCGTAACAATGTTAAAATTTCTGTAAGGCCTTCATTGCTTTGAGTAGATCTTCTATTGAGTAAGCCTGTATGAGCTACTTGTACACTGCAACAAAGCACACATACTTATGACCTCTCAAACCAACTGAACTGAAAGTATGCATGATGTCTAAGTCCATCCATGTGGTGGATAAAGAAGTAGGTCTGCAGCCAGGAAGAACTGGTGCAAATGTAAGCTGAGACACTAGCAGTGTGACCCTGTGCAAGTCACATAAGCTATATTTGCTTCATTTTCTTCCTCTGTAAAACAGGGATAGTATAACACCAACTTCTCAGATCTGTTGTGAAGATCAAATGAGAAAACTGTAAAGTGTTTAGTACAGTGCCATGCACATAGTAAATACTATGTAAATATTAGCTATTAGGTAAAGGTTAACCATTCACCTTAAAAGATATATACTGACACTTGAAATGTATCAAATCCAGACAGCCGTATTTTCCTGCCTAGCTTGAACAATTCTATTATTTTAGTCTCTACTCTTTTCCTCTTAAAAATATTTTCATCAATTAAATTGCTTCCTTCCATAAATTATCTACAATCTAAACTAGATACAATGTCCTATGACAGGTTTTCTTTTTTCTAGCTTCTTTCCTATTTTTCCCATTAGTGTTTAAAGATCTTAGTTAAATATCCTATTTTGAGGAGTATGACTTTGTTGCATCCTAGATTGCACATGTGTATACATATCCACACTTTTGTTCACACATGTAAATGCATGCATGCCTACTTATGAGAAATAGCATAAAGTCCTAATACATTAAATTGAGAACATTTCTTGGAATAAGGAAATCTGGGTTCAAGTTTTAGCTCTAGCATTTTTAAGTCACCCTGGGTAAGTCATTTTACCACACCAAACTTCATATTACTCATCTATAAGATGTGATTTGCATAATATTCATATCAATATGCCAGTGAAGAAGAAAATTGTTAAATTCATTTTAAGACAATATTGAGGCAATATATTTTAACCTCTCGATCTGGATCCTTACCCTACCTTAGAAACTTGCTAGTTCTATGACATTGGGAAAGCCATTTCCCTTCTCTAGGTCTCCTCCTCATCTGTAAAATGAAGAGATTTTGCTCAATGATTTCTAACATCCCTTCTCCCTCTATGTCTATGATTCTAAAATGTTAAGAATTTTATAAACATGAACTGATACCTTAGAAGACATGCTGGCTTTGGAGTCAAGCACCTGTCTTCTAATCCTTGTTCCTGCTCATGAAAGATGTGGGACTGTGAGCAAGTCACTTTATCTCTCATAATCTCTGGTTTCTGAACTCTAAAATGAAGAAGTTGGACTATATGCCTTCAGATGCTTCTACTAAGTCTAATATTTTGAGCCTATGAGCCTTACTGTAATGATGACCAGTATCATTGCTTCAGGCCCAGAGCAGCTGTAGGAGGCTGAATCATTGTCCCAGAGGAATCCATGGACTGATTCACTGGTCCTCTAGAAGATGAGATGAATCTGTGTATAATTGCTTCAGTAAAGGTAGAATAAAGGCAACTTCACATGTTCTATCAGGGTCATAAATTTTGGAAATGTTGAATGGATGCATTCAACAAATATTTAACAAATTGTTGCTATTTATATATACTAGAGATAATAGAGCATTGAAAAAGGTGACATATCCCTCATTCTCAATGAGTTCACAATCTAGAAGACATAGACATTAAACAACAACAATAGCAATAATAACTTGAGAACAATTTTAACATGTAGCCTAATGCAATGTAGAGAAGTCCCTAAGATTCTAGGAATGGAAGTAAGGGAATAAATTCAGGTAAAGTGAAATGGAAGACCCAGGTTGCACAGTGGATAGAGCACTGAACCTAGAGTGAGGAAGATCTGAGTTCAAATCTAGCCTCAGAAACTTACTACCTGTATGACCATGAGCAAGTCACTTAACATTGTTTGCCTCGGTTTCCTCATCTGTAAACTAAGCTAGAGAAGGACATTGCAAACCAACCCAGTATGTTTGCCAAGAAAACACTAAATGGTCTCATGAAGAATAGGATGTGACTGAAAATAAATGAACAACAATGCAAGTGAGATGGAACCATATTTAAAAGGAATTAATATATATTGTTTGGCAGAAAGGAGTTACTAAAGGAGAGAGAGGGAGGGATGGAGGGAAAGGGAGGCAGAGAGAGACAGAAAATCAGAGACTGAGAAAGATAGAATGGCACAGGGACAAAGTGAAACAAGAAGAGGAGATAGGCAAAATCAGATGTGGACCAGTGAGTAAACAATTTTAGGCTATGAAAAGGGCCTCCTTCAAAATTATTCATTTGATCCTAAAAGCAGCATATTACTGATTTCTTTATAGACACACAGAATGAAAGATTCCATCCATGTCACTAGACATCTGGTTCCCAAGCATATGAAGAGGCAATTCTCCAGGTTTGATACTCAAATTATCCAGTCATGTATACGTAGATAAATAAGGAATTTAAAAATAGTCCAAAGGAGTAATAATTAAAGAAATGAAAATTAAAGCCACTTTGAGGTTCTCCCCCACAACTATCAAACTGGAAAAAAGGACAAATGTTGGAAAGATTGCAGTCAAACAGGAAAAATGTTGCACTGTTAGAACAATGCATTAATGCAACTACTAAGGAAAGTACTTTGGAGCTCTATTTTCAGAGTTAGCCTTGATACATCATATAGCAATATAAGCAATATTATTCACAATAACTGAAAGAAATATATTTAAAATAAATAATATTATTCACAATAACTGAAAGATAAAGAAAAACATCCTTTTTTGAGGAATTTCAAATTGTTATAGCAGCTTTTTATGAGATGGCAAAAAAATCTCTCACATGAATTGGGGAATGACTGAACAAATCATGATATTTTAATTTAATGGAATGTTATATTATAAGGTATAAAGAAAGAAATGTTAGAGAAATTTAGAAAGAAATTTGTTTTCAGAGAATTATGTGTAGGTTTATATTGTCTGATTTAGAATGAAGTAATCAGAACTAGGCTTCTATTTTATATTATAACAACATTTTTAAAATAACCAATTTAAAAAATACTTAAAGTTTTTGGTCAATAAAATGATCATTCATGATTCCAGAAGACTGAAGATAAAGAATGCTCTCCTAACTGAGGAGTGAGGAATGAATATGCAGGATGAAATACATCCTTTTGGATGTATGCAACATATGAATTTGTTTTGCCTAAATATGACTATATGTTATAAGGAGTTTCATCTTTCCCCAATGGAATGGGAGAGGGAGAAAAAATATGCTGTCTAGTTTAAAAAAATAAAATATAATTACAAAAAAATTGTAAAAAGAAAGCAAATAATCTATATGGCTTAAAACCCTATGTATCATAGAATTATGCAGGCTTAGGTGACACATTTGCTCATTTTATAAATGAAGAGACTAAGGTCTAATGAGGTGAGAGGACTTCATCAAGATCATACTTTTAGCCCCAGTCTGTATCTTTACACTAAACCATGAATTAATGTACATCCAACTTAACATATCTAAAAAAAATAGCTTTAGTGTCCTTCATAATCTCGTTCTTGAAAGTGAGTACCGCAGTGATACTGTAGAAGTAAATGACTTCATAAACATAGATTTTTTTTTCATGTTTCATAGGTGTAACACATGTCCTTTCAAAAATTGGACAAGCACAGTTCCTCTTTCAGGAAATAGTCCTTAAGACAGAATTCAGTTACGAAAGTTTAGATTTAATAAAGGTCACAAAAACAAGTGTAACCAATTCTGACCAAGTATCATAAAGCTTAAAAAATGTGAGCTTACTCATTTCACCTGGCCTCTCCTTTTTGAGTAAGATAAATAAATAATGAATTAATAAGCCAAAGTAGAAAATAGTATTTCATAATTTAAAAGACAGAGGTATGAAAAGTTTATATAATCTGCGCTGAGGTATGGTACTTTTATTTTATAATTATAATCAATCTGCTTCAAGAGCTTTTGTTCCATAGAGAACCCCATTTTTGGAGTAATCCATCTTTTGCCAGCCTCACCATGATGATGTATTATATGAATATTTCATCAATGTGACAGCTCTCTCTGATGATGTATTAGGCTAACACATCATCAGAGACATTGGCAAAGATACATTTCTCCACAGACTCTATTCTAGCTTCCATTGAGAATAGATTTATTTGCTGAATACTGTGACAAAGATGCAAGTCTTCCAAAGGGTAGCACATCTAATCACCAAAAGGCAATACTGTTAAACTGAAAATGAACCTAGAGACAAAAGAGGGAAGGAACGAAGGAAAGGAATTGGCATCTTTGATTAACAACCTAATGTAGGACTTGGGAGGAAGGGAGGTGAATTTTTCTCTAGACAATCTTTGGGAAAGAATGTAGCCCTATCCTTTTTGTCTTTGGTTCCCTAGCACAGTGCCTGGCATGCAGTAAGTCCTTAGCAGATAATTATTGATATGAATTGAAGAAGAGAATAGAACCCAAAGATTATTCAATATTTTAAAGGATGTTTTCATGCTATTTTATATCTGGATATCTTTTACTAATGAAAAAGGAGGAAAAGAAATAAAAGTAAAGGAGAAAAAGGTAGGAAGGAAGGAAAAGGGGAGAAAGAAGAGCAAGGAAGGAAGGAAAGAAGGAACAAAGGCAAAAAGGGAGGAAGGAAGGAAGGGAGGAAGAGAGGGATAATAATAAAAAAAGGATTTCTTAAGTACCTGTATTGTGTTAAATGCAGTGCTGAGTTCCCGGAATATAAAGACCAAAAGAGAAAGTACTTACATTTAAGGAGCCAGTATTCTAATAGGGTATAACAATACATGTAAGCTATACTGGTCAGGGAAGGGTGTTTAAGTCTAAGAATTCACATGGATGATGAATGGAAGAGTGATTAAATCAGCAAATATATCCTTTCAAGTAGCAACTCATTAATTTGATGACAATTCACTGTGTCCTAGTGAGTCGAAGGGCTGGGCTCTGAACAAGGAAGACTTGAGTTTAAGGTCACTATGACACACACTGGCTGAATAATCTTGAGCATGTCACTGAACTTTTCATGTTCTAGGCAACGCTCTAAGACTTGGTGACAGAGAAGAGGAAGACCTGCTTTAATACAGACTGCTTGATTACCCAGGAGATTTTTACACCCATGAAAACACAAACCCACCACTATCCCAGAATAAGGACTGAATGGGGCTGCTCATGGTATCAAGTTGGAAACTTAGGACAAACAGGAGAAGAGCATAGTTGAGGAGGGGCCTGAGGAGATTTAGTGAGGTCCCATCCATCAAAACTGCTCAGCCCCATGGTAGGTATAAAATTTAGACCAAGAAAATACAGCTCTATCACTTACCACCCAGCAGTATCATTAATGTTTCATACATCTGAATCTCAAACATAATGTGAAAATCCAGTAAACACAGCAGGACTTTCCACTGAACTGCTTTACCAATATTTTCAGAGTCTCAATAGAGTGATGCAGAATAAAATGAGAAATCTAGACTTGTCCTATTTGACCAGTATAAAATTAAGGAAAAAAAAAACATATTTGAAGGAGAGATGATGTTTAGATATAAAAAAGAATCAAAATAACTCAAATGTGAAAGATCACATGTCCAGAAGGTGAATGTCCATGAGGAAAGAGCATTTGATTAAACTGACTTCTTCAACCTCCACATCATCTAAGAGGGCAGCAAGCTTACGTGATGACTCACATTATTGTATTTGATACCCTGTGAAAATTTCCTCAAGGAATCACATCATTATGCCTCATTGTCTTTCTTACTTCTCTCTTCTATTTTCCCACAGCTTCTTAGCATTTGATTTTCATGGTCATCGGTTGTTTGAGGGTGAATTTTGAGCTACTTTGGAAAATGATGCACTTAAATTATTTTATTTTAATCATATGGGGTAGTCGGAGAAACTCAGAAAAGGTATAATAAGAGAGCCTGTTTTGTGCTTGGCAAAATGTGTTGAACCTGGCATGTTAATATTTCAATATTTTCACAGATTTGCGACCTTTCTACCATAGGTGATCACTCTAATAATGAAAATTGAAATTCATCTGTGCCTGATTCTTTGTACCCTTTATCCCATCGAATTGCAACTCTGTCATTGGGCAATTCAGAAATGAAAGAGGGTCTCTGACTGATCCCTGAGGGGTATTTAACTGGATAGGCAGTGTGGCACAGAAGAAAGAACACCAGCTCTGAAGTTAAAGGGGATGAATTAAAATCCTTCATCAGATGTTAACTACATTATGACTTTGAGTATGTCATTTAAACTCCCTGGTCTTCAATTTCCTCAAATGATTGAACTAGATCAGAAACCTCAGATTTCCCTTTCCCCTTGATCTAGAGTTATAGCTTTTGTAAGTTAGGATAACCAATAGATTTTTCACTATTAAATTAGTCTACTGGCAATGAATTTGCTTGGAGTTTGATAGGTGGGTCCTTATAAAGTCTCTTGCTAATATCAAATTCAAAGTCATTTGAACATGGCAAAAGTTTCCAGAGTTTAAGATGCACTTGTACAGCCTTTGAAGTCCCAGAGTGATAACCCTGTCACAAAGAGGCACTACAGTAGAATATTTATGAAATTTGTAAGTTAGCATTGAGGCTAAAGTTCCTACTGATGGATTTTTCACATATTTGAAAATGGTATGTGTTGTTGTCAATGCCAAAGGTACTAAAGATAATAAAAATCCACCATTATCCAAGGACTGCAAAAGTATATAAACAAGGTAACTTGTATACAGGCACAAATTGGACTGACCTCATTGTCAAATCATATATGTTGTATAAGAAAATCAGTCAGTTGACAACCAGGGGTTACCCTGGAAATTATAGTTCATTCATATTAGTGCCATTCTGAAAATTATTTTTTTAAAGAGAGAACATACATAGAATGTATTAATGCTAGATGACACTGAATTCTATTGATCTCCATATTTGGTGTGTATATGGGGGAGGTGCATGTGGGAGAATATGTGGTTGTATGTAATAGAGAGAGGCTAGGAAGGGTTTGTGTTAAGTATACCTTAAGAAACAAGACCTTTATCTTTAATGTACTACATGGCACTAATTCACAATTTGCCTATATGCTTAAATGATCAATGGAAATGCAAAGACAGGACAATCATCAATCTTCTTATTGATACTCTGGGAAATTCCTTAAAGAAGAGGGAGATGCAGTTTGATGTAAGAGGAAGTAAAGAGTAAGACATCTCAAGTAGCCATGAAAAGGAAAGGAAAAAATACAAGTCAGAATCTGGAGAAAAAAAAAGAAACTGGGATTAAGTGAAGAACTTTCTTGGCTAATAAGAGTATTACTAGATATATAATTATTAGAATGCAAAATACTAAAACTTTTCTCCCCGTTCTGTCCTTCAGCTATGAATCCTTAAAATAAAAAGCTATGGGGTGGCCAGGTAGCACAGCGAGTAAGAGCACCAGCTCCAGTGTTGAGAAGACCTGGGGATGGAATCCCGGGCTCACACACTTAGCACCCACCCAGAAACACCTGGCCCTGTAATCTTGAGCAAGTTACTTAACCCCAATTGCTTAGGGGCAGCCAGGTGGCTCAGTGAGTAAGAACACCGGCTCCAGTGTTGGGATGACCTGTATCAAATCCGGGCTCAGATACTCAGCACCACACCCAGAAATAACTGGCCGTGTAACCTTGAGCAAGTTACTTAACCCTGATTGCTTTAAAAAAAATGAAAATAAAAAAATAAAAGCTATTAACTCATAAGCACAAAAAAGGACTTTTCCAATGTATTGTTTGAGTATTTATATAATAGAAGTTAAAAATTTACCCTATATTTAAAGAATGAAAAATTTATCAAATGGAACAATATTTTATTCATTGTAATTTTTTTAAACTCAATTTGTTTTTTCTAAGTCTCTGTTATATGCTGCTTGACATTTTCACCTGAAAGCTTTCAGACTATATGTTATATATATACACCTGAGTAATCTTTCAGCACTTTAAACTCAGCATGTCCAAACCTAAACTCTTTTATGCATCACCTAATCCTTCCTCTTCTCCCAATTTATTTATGGTAGACTTGAAATCTTAGAGACATACCACCTCTTGGGCAAGTCCCTTGATTCCTCTGGATCCCAATATCCTCACTTATAAAATGGAAAAAAAAAACTAGATAATAACTAAGGTCCTTTCCAGTTTAAATATTTGATCCCGTAGTCTTCCTTTCTCCCTCTACCCCACCCATTCAATTATCATCTCCTGTTAATGTGGCCACTTTCATATCTGTTCACTATATCCTTTCTCTCATCCCACTGCCATGTTTTCTTTCATTACTAAAATAGCCTCCGAGTTAGTCTTCCCCTTTCTCCAATACATTCTTCCCACAGCTATCAATATAACCTTCCTAATGAAAATATTGAATGATGCTCTTATATAAAAATTGTCTCTTTTGCTGTTGAGTTAAAATGCAAGCTCTTCTTCCTGTGATTTAAGGACTTCCAATTGGCACTAATCTACCTCCTCAGATTAAAGCAATTTGAGTGCAGGCACAGTTTTATTTTTTTATATGTAATCCCAAATGCTGAGCATAATGCCTGGAATGTAAGTTGAAAATAAACATTTTATGATTGGCCAATGCACAGTCCTTAGAAAACCACACTCCAGCCATTCCACAATCTTGCCATCACTCTCCCACCTCTGTGAATTTGCATAGACTGTTCCCCCAAGCCCGAAACGTAATTTTTCATTTCCCATTAAAAGTTTTCTCTTTCTACTCTCAAATAATGTTTCTCGAGGACAGGGACTATGCTGTTTTTCATTTTTTATCTTTAGGGCATGACACACTGTCTTGAAAAAAGTATTTGATAAACATTTGTTGAAACAAATTTAATTGAAAATCCTTGCTCATAGTATTGGGGGGCTTCTAACCATCACATTCCAATTATACAGATATAGACTTATAGAAGATCATTGTTTGAAATACCAGAGAAATATTGTTTTCCAAAAGTACTTATTTGTTTTGTAAGTACATTCTTCACGGGGCTGATCAGTATAAGAAAACATAATGTGATGTATTTTTTAATAAAAACAATGGAAAGATAAAGGGGAAACCTAATTATGGGTCAGAAGCCCATGTGTACTTGGCAAGCATCTGCTCATTAACACAAAGTCAATAATGTTTATAACAAACATAACTTACTGTGTTTGTTAGCCTTGCTCCTATACCTGATTTCTCACTTGGAGAATTCTGTTCCTTTACTAAAGTCTGGCATTCCTCTTTTTCATATCTATCAGGCTTTTGAATAGCTGTTCAAGTATCAGGAATGGTGGATTATAAAGCTACAAAATGCTATGATAGTCTCTGCACACAATCATGCCTATGAAATGTGTTTTTTTATTGATTTACCTCAAAATAGTCAATGATAATCTCAAAAACTTCTCCATTTGGGAAAGTCTCTCTGAAATCCCTAATGATCACTTGCAGATGGCTGCCAGAGTACTGTACCTGAGGCCTACCTCAAAAAAAAAAAAAATCCCAATGTTTTCCCTAATCTGTCCCTCCCTATTCACCTTCTCTGGAAACATACATAGCCAAAGGCAGTTGAGTGAGAAGAGAAAGAACTGGATTTAGAGTCAGGAAGACCTAGATTCAAATTCTATCTCTGACACTTATTAACTGAGTGATAATGATAGAGCCAGGGGATTTCTTTGAGCTGTGAACTTCTCAATGAGGAAACCCCTTCTATCAATGTAGAACAATATTCTATATATAACTTATAGACATAAGGTTTCCTAAAGCACTTAGAGTATTAAGTTATTTGTCTAGGTCAGGGTGGGGAGCCTGCAGCCTTGAGGCCACATGTGATACTCTAGGTCCAAAATTCACAGAACAAATCCTTTTATTAAGGGGTTCAGTCAAAGGGCCACACTTGTGGACCTAGAAGGTCACATGTAGCCTTGAAGTTGCAGGTTCTACACAGCTAATCTAGATCATACAGTCAGTCAGAGGTATAAAACCCAAACTCAAATATACCTGGATCTGAAGTCAGGTATCTCAGCCTCAGTTTCCTTATCTGTAAAGTGGGAAAAATAATAGCCCCTCACATCATTGACAGGAAGATCATGAAATAATATACATGAAATAATTCAGGTAAAATACTTTCAGACTTTAAAGAGATACATAATTGTGTCTTTTATTTTAATGGATAGGAAGAGACCATGATGATGCATGTCAAGTCATCCATTGTGTATGACACCAGAGGATAGGAAAGCAATCACTTGGGAAATCCCTCCACACTAAAAGTCATAGTGTTTGCCTGTCTCATCAAGCTGCCCTGGAGAATAGGGAATAAAGGATCTAGATGGCATATTTTTACTAGGATAAGAGGCAATTCTATTATCTCCAAGGCCTAGAGAAAGCGTCTGGGCTTTGAGACAGGACTGTGTCTTCTCCAATTTTGGAATCCACAGCAGCCTTTTCTTTGAACTCCTTTTCCCTTGCTCCTATTCCCTGGGCATCTGTTTTAGGTCTATATAAGTAAATATATGCCTGTTTAAAAGTCTATTGATGTATACAGCATTGCCTGATTTCTTTTGTGAAAGCCTCCTCTAAGCCCCTAAACTGTAGTTACAGACTCACCAAGCTATAGCCAATCTATTGTTGACACTATGGGTATACATGTGTGTACATGTGCGTGTATTTGTATCATCTCTGCCCTTAATGAGCTTACATTCTAATTCTAAGCAGAAAGGGGAGAAAACATTTATGCTTAACCCTCCATTGACATTAGAACATACAATTTTTGTGGACACAGAATATTTTTGCATTCTCTTTTTATTACCAGTGCCTAGCACCATCAATGCATGGAGAAAGTACTTAATGAATATACAAATATTTTTTGATTAATTGATGGCAGGCCATTTGAAAAAGTTAAGGGGTAGCTAGGTGGCACAGTGAATAGAGCACTGGCTCTGGAGTCAAGAGGACCTGAGTTTAAATTCAACCTCAGATACTTGAGCCACTTACTAGCTCTGTGACTTTGGACAAGTCACTTAACCCCAAATGCCTTGCCTTCCCCTCTCCAAAACAAGTTAGAATCATTGAAAAAGGTATAAAGGTATATAATGTGTACTCTGAAAGTGAAAAATTCAATCATATTAAGTTCAACAAAGAATTTGATCTTTTTAATTTTTCCACTTCTTTTTCCCAAATTTTTCATGTCATCTCTGCTACTACTTAACTGGTCAAAGTTATATAACTGATCAACGGAGGCAGAAAACCACAATGGGGCAGTGATGAGCCACATTAACACAATGCATAAATTTTAGCATGACTTAGATGCCTCCTAATCACTATAATCTCTCTGGAAGCCCCAAAAAAGAATTATAGAATGACAATGCCAGAGGTGGAAAGGACTTGGAAGGGCTTTGTTATTTAGCAGATCCTTGAAAATGAATCCTCTCTACAACATACCATGCATGTGGTCACCCAGTCTTTGTTTGAAGGCTTCCAGTAAAACCTCCCAAGAGCAACCCATGAAACAATGAAATAACTCATTTTATAAGGAAATGTAATCCTCACAGTAAACCCACATCTGAAGATTCATCAGGGACATTTTGATTAGATGAGCATTAGGCCTTGAATTTTTGTGTGCGTGTGTTACTGTTCCTCTTCTCTACAGAGTTGCTGCCAAAAACCGAAATAAAACAATATCACCACAAACACCAACAACAAAAACTCAACCTAAAACCTGTGACTTTTTATAACATCATTGGCAGTGTCACAGATGGAGGCTTAGTCTGGTGAACCAAACTCTTTGTCTCAGGTTATCTCCTATTGTTACAGGAATGGGAATCTGATGATCTTCCCTGATCTTCCCTGCCCCTAGGCCCTTTGATAGGCTTAATTTTCTCCAGCTATCCCTTAAGCCTGTAATATTTTCCCTCCCCATCTCTCTACTAGCTTCCTTTAAGTCCAAATTAAAATCTCATCTTTTTTTTTTTTTTTAAGCAATCAGGGTTAAGTAACTTGCTTAAGGTTACATGGCCAAGTGTTTCTGGGTGGGTGCTAAGTATCTGAGCCCAGATTTGAACCCCAGGTCATCCCTACACTGGAGCTGGTGCTCTTACTCGCTGAGCCACCTGGCCGCCCCTAAGCAACTGGGGTTAAGTAACTTGCTCAAGGTTACATGGCCAAGTGTTTCTGGGTGGGTACTAAGTGTCTGAGCCCGATTCGACCCACAAGTCATCCCAACAGTGGAGCCGGCGCTCTTACTCGCTGTGCTACCTGGCCACCCCTAAAATCTCATCTTCTACAAAAGAAATGTCATTCTCTTGACTTCAGCCTCAAGCCTCAGCAAAATTCCTGAAAGGGACAGAAACCAGATTAATATTTAACAATTAAATATCTAACAAAATAAATAAAAGTACAATACAACATAAATAATGCTAATCAATGGTTTTCTAATTCAAGAGGTAGCCCTCAGGGATCCATTTCTATTTGAATTTGACTCCATTTTTCTACATGATGGCTAACCCTCTTAATTCTAGTACCTTAACTTTTAAAAATATTTCCTATATATCCTGCATAAAACTTGCTTTTAACATATTATCTGTACCTACCAATATCTTTTAACAGTTTTTGGAACTGTAGAACTTAACACAATGGCTGACATATAGTGGGCACTTAATGAATATTTATTGATTGACTTTGAATCAAATGTATTGATTGATCAATTGATCAAATTGATCAATCAATTTATTGATTGATTTTGAATCAAGAACACTATGTTTATATTCTGCCTCTGACCCTTACTTACTATGGATCCCTGCAAAAGTGTCTCAGACTCATTTTTCTGTAATTCTCTCCAAACATCTATAAGCATTAGTTAGTTTCATCCAAAGAAAAAAATGAGATGAACACACTAACATAACCTATAGTGCTGGCCCTCAAATGAACTAACATCTATAGAGTTTTGGACTTATACTCTCTCATAAGAATGTCATCCGTTATTCCCTTATCCTATCCTACATTGTATCACATTTATGAATGTCTGGTTTCCCTTTAGGAAAATGCTTTGTATACCTCAGGACAAAGACTGCTTACTGGGAGGCATTCTTGCTTTTGCTAGCCACTTCTTTGACAGCAGAAATTATTTTATTTTATTGAGACACTTTGTGAGGATTTCCTATCTAAAATATAGATATTTTCTCGCCTTAATAAGCTTTTTTCATAATTTAACAGAATGTGGGAAAATTATTTATTAGTGTTCCATAAATCCAAAGTAGATTAAAGTGAGGGAATTTTTTTAATGGAGTACTCATACTTTGACCCCTTACCTTTACTGAAATAAAAAAAAACAATTTTAATTCCCATTGAAATTCAGACATTCTCTTTCTCATACTGCCACAAGATTGTTACTGAGTATTATTTGTGGTACATATGTTTTATTACTCAGCTGGAAATATTTTTTTAAGTCATTTAAAAATGTCAGGTTTGAAGAACTCCATTTGAAAACCTGAAATGCAATGCAATTCAACTATCCATCCTAAACCTTGAAAGAAATGTTAAGTTTGAAAATAAATATAGCTTAATTTTAATGTGCTCAAGAATTGATTTCACACACTTACACATGCTCTAGGTTTGCTTCATTTTTTTTCAAACTCATATTTGGTAATGCCTTCATTGATACAGATTGAAACCCTTCTATATATGCAAGAAGAAATTAAATTTCTATGAGAAAAGAAAAATAAGAAATGAAGGGAAAAGAGAAGGAAGAAAAAGAGGAGGAAAAGGAGGGCAGAGAAAGAGGAGAAGTAAGGAAGCGACAAAAAGAAGAAAAACTAACTTTTATTTGACCCATCTTTTAGCAGTATGACCTGCTGAACTTTGTCTTAATGTATGTCCCATATTGTCTGCTTCAACTCAGGTAATGCTATTCCTATTTTTAAAATTCAATGGCCAAATATCTTCAACAAATTGGTTAAAGGTCATTGCTTTCTTGACATTGTTATATTTTCATCAGTGCTCAATGACACACTTGCCTGGTTGAATACCAATGAATAAACATTCAAATATGTTCTGAAGAGAAAGGAAACGTTGTCATTAATGTGCTGTAGGAAAATCATGAAATTTTCTAGCTCATTTAAAACCATATAAATCCCTTTGGGAGCAAATGTGCAAAGTGAGCTGGAATTGAAGTCAGTAGAGACCTGGTTAGGAACTCTTCTGACACTGAGAATCTGTTGGAGGAAAAATAGGAAAGATACAAAAGAAAAAGTCAGAGGGGAGAAAACAGAAAAATTGAGAAAGCCTTAGATGTTTTCAACAGGAGGATTAGGGACTTCCTTTCAAAAAGGAAGTAATTACTTAGTCAATATTACTAACTGCCTGCTATGTACCTCTAAGTGGATAGGAAAACAAAACAAGAACAAGGAACAAAAACAGAATTCATTCTATTCCCCTAAAGTCAATCCTTTCCCTGAATTTCTCAATTTCTGAAGATGGACACAAAATTCTTCCAGGCTTCCAGGTTCTTAACATGGAGCCATGTGTATCCCTTCCCTATCAACCACCTTTTCAACTTACTCTCCGAGTTTTTTGTTTTCTATATTTCCTGCAAATATCTCATACCTCTATCTCCCTCTCTCCTCTTATATCATTCTATGTCGGGCTATTAAAGGACTCTCCTAATTTAAGTATCTGTATCTGATTTCTCTTTTCTCCAATTCATCCATTGTAGAATTACCCAATTGCTCTTTCTAAAATAGAGTTCTTATGATTCATCACTCCAACAAAAATGTAAATTCTTCACTATTGACTCTATTGAAATACAGCCTCCTTAATCTGAAATCAAAAACCCTCCAACATTTTAAATGTTCATCTACTTTTCTGGTCTTATAAGATCCCTTCCCATACTCTTCCTCCCGATCATACTAACCTATGAACAATCCATCAAAATGATATCCCATCTCCTACCTCCATGTGTTTGTACAACGGTGCATACATGTCTGAATTGTATTTCTTCTTCACATCTACCTTTTAAATATTTTCTTCTGATAAAACTTAGGTTACCCCCACTCCTTTCACACTTTTCCTGCTCTCTTCCATTATTAGCACACTCTCTTTAAACTAATGTTTATTACTTTGTATTAATTTGCCTGTTTATATTTTGCATCCATGGGTACCTAATTGGCACAGTGGATAGTGTGCCAGACCTAGGCCTTAAATAATAAACATTTAAATTCCTGAGTTAAAATTCAGCCCCAGAAACTTAGTAACTCTATGGCCCTGGGAAAATCACTTCACCCTGTTTGCTTCAGTTTCTTCAAAATGAACCAGAGAAATAGATGGTAAACAATTACAGTTTCTTTGCCAAGAAAACTTCAAATGGGGACCATGAAGTCAGACACAATTGAATTTAATTCAGCAAAAATACAATGCCCAAAGTGCTTATATATATATATATATATATATATATATATATATATGTAATAGGGATTCTTAAACTGGGTTTCTTGACCATTTGTCTGTGTATGTATATATGTATGTATATAGATGGATAGACATCTATATCTATCTACTTTATCTAATCTATCCATCCATCCATTCATCCATCTATCTACCTATGCATGCATGTATGCATGTATGTATGTATCTATCTATCTATAATTTGGATAATTGCATTTCCTTTCCTTTACAAATCTAAATGCTTTATTTTAAGCATGCAAAAGCCTTTTTTTTCCCACAAGGGGCCCATGAGCTTCACCTGACTTCCCTCAGGAACTAGGCATCCTGGACCATCACCAGTCAGGTTTAATTGTATCTTGCCACTGGACATTGATGACTGGAGGATACAATGAGACTGATGACTTTGAGCAGCTCTGCCTCACTTAAAATCAATTCATCTGCAAGTCAGTATATTACCCTCATGAGAACAAAAGATGAACAACAACACCAGAGGGAACTGTGACACATAAGAAAGGCCAAAAGCCCCTGCTCCCTATCCACTTGTTAAAGTTAATTTAATAACTGCTAAATAGTAGAAAAATCTATCTGCCAAAGGTTAAAAACACGTACAAATCAAATCAATTAAGAAATTTCAACCATAGTCAAAAAGTTTCACTGGCTTCTCAGCACTTACAAGTGTGTTGGGAATATTGGAAATATATTTACAACTCAGTAATCATCAAAGGAGATGAAAAAATGTAATTTTTATAGGTTTGGACATTTAAATAAAGTGAATACAAACAAATGAGCAAGCATTTACAACTCAGCTTTATAAAAGATTTATAGGCTAGAATTATTATGTTATATACCTCTGCATATAGGAGAGCCAGAGAGAAGTGGATTAGGTCTAGAAGTTACACACACATACACATTTATACACACATATTTATAGATATATGTATATTGTATATGTAAATATGCATATACATGAACACATATGCATATACATATATATGTATACTGCACATGCATGCACATGAACTTGTGAATATATAGACAACCAAGACCAAACAGGAGTCCAGGTCCAAATGCTTTGAATGTTAGATGAGAACAGGTATTCAACAAGAGACAGAGCATTAATATAGTTGAGGGCCAGCATCAAAATATGACTTTTCATAATCAGTACAAAAAGGAAATTTCATAGAGTTCATTATTAATGTCTGGGACTTTTAGAAGGATAGGGACATGACATTCTGCTCAGTATGCTTATGTTGGTACTTCTACAGATGCATAATCTCTTCCAGTGTGGCTTCCCTCTTGTGTGACTCAAGACCTCTTCACGTTTTTCTCATCTTTTGAGATTCCTGGGAATATGGGTTCTCGATGGAGTATCTATTGTATAGAAAAGACATCTTGCCTAGATATGATTAATATCTCTTCATATCAGGGCAATAATCAGGTTATCTATCTGACTAACTGGTATTGTGAATGGAATTTGAGCTAGATGAAGTAAGAACTCCTGACTGATCCTGGGGGTTGTAAGGAGGTGCTGGAGTTTGTTAAATAGGCAAGCAACTCGGTCCGACTTGTGCTTCAAGAAGGTTAATTCAACAGCTGTGTAGAGAATAAATTGGAATGGAGAGATGCTTGAGGCAGTGAGGCTGACTCCTCCTTCCTTTAATTATAGATTTTTCCAGGCTTAAAAGTCAAAATAACTGGTAACCAGATTATATAAGCCATTCTCCTTCCTTCCTCCCTCCTTCCCTTGGTTCCTTTGTTCCTTACTTCCTTCTTTCTTTCCTTTCTCTCAATTTCTCTTTCCTTTCTCATCTTTATTTTCTTTCAATTTCTTTTTTTCCTTTCTCTTTCTTTTTACTTCCTTATTCCTTCTTTTTTCTTTCCTTTCTTTCCTTTCTTTAAATTAGGAAAATATGCACTAAATTCCAATAATATGGTAGCTATTCAATTTTCCATGACTTTTCAAAGATCTCTGATACTGTCTCATCTATCACATGAAATTGTTTATGGTTCTAGAATGTAGTTTATTGGGAGCACATGATTTGAAAGCATAAAGGGCAGATAAGCAGCTCTTACTGTCCTCCTTACTTGACTATGAAAGTATACAATTCTAAATGCAAATAGCAGCATTTGCACAAGCTTGCTATTGAAAAGGGAATATTTATTTTTTCCCATTTATAATTTATGTAGAAAATTATCTATAAAATTTGGCAAATAAGTCACATGAGAGCATTTCTCTCTGTTTTTGTGTTTTCTTGTGAATGCTGAAAATATTTTTGAATGAAGTTATCTCAGTAATAGTGTCTGTCATAGAATCTTCTATGAATTTAACATATGTGCAAAAAAAAGAAGAATTTTAAACTGTATTTTGTTCTGCTGAGTTAAATGTCGTTTTTAAAACCCACAAATGATTGACAGTAGGATTCAACTTTAAATAAGTTTCCTGTCTGAAGATTTGTTTTGCTATATAAAGTACACATCTGAGAATGTATTCCTGCGATATTCTCATATTTTCATCAGATATTTTTGACACAGGCATTGATGAGTCTTATAAAGATTTTATAGTGACATAAAAGTAAATATATGAAATCATAACATCTAATGCATTTTATGATTTTTGCTTTCCTATTTTTATATCTATCTCATTCATTATTTTGAACTTTCCTGCCCTTTTTCTATTACCTTTGAGATATTCCTTTAAAAAATGTATCCCCTAGTTCTTTTATAGTCATGTTTTCTCTAGCATGGATTTCTTGTCACTTTATATAAGCCTGATCTCATCCTTCCTCTTTTCCTAAATTCATCTCTTTAAGTGGCATTGCTACTTCTTCAAATAGAATGTGAGGTATTGAATTACTTGGGTTGAAATGTAATGACCCAAATACGTTAATGAAAATGAACTATTATTTAACTATTTGCAAATCAGTTTATTTCCTATTTGTTCCCTTACTTCCTTTTAGAATTACCTTGCTTAGCTCTTCCTCATGTAAAGTCATTCATGTACTTACATGTCTTCAACTTTTTACCTACTATGCAAAAGAATAGTTTTTTTCCTAATTCATGTTTTCTAAGTCATTCACCAACAATCAGCAAGACATGTTGGAATCTTTTTTCTTAATATACACACATTTTAGAATGGAAAACAAGCTAGATGTAAGGGGGAGGGATATTGTAAAATTTGGAGCTGTCCCAAAGTGGAATGTTATCTTAATTTCATTTCACTTGACAACTTGAAGGAGAGACTAGACAAAATGGCTACATAGTAAATATTGATTTTTGGTTAAAATGGCTTCTCAAATTCTTTTCAACTCTGAAATTTTTTAAGTCGGTGAAAGGGAAGAGTAATGATATTCCTTAATGTCACAAGAAACAAAATTAACTGTATTGTCTCAAATAGGAAATAATTAGTTATTGATCCAACTGTCTATTTGCTGTTATATTAACTAGCGAGAGAAAAGGTCAAAATGAATACCAAATAAATAGAAGAGATAAAAATAGGATGATATTATTTTGTTGCACTGTATGTAGGCTATCTTCTTTATTTTAGCTTCTACCTCTGAAAAATAAAAAGGAACAATAAAGACACTAACTCCTATTATCATAATTTCCAGGAAAGTTTAAACAGTGCAAAATAGTTACCACAAAGATGAGGCCAGAAGAATCCCCAAACCAGCAAATACTGGATTTCAAGTGGAGAATTAGGATAATAATGGAAAACAGGCTTTAGCATAAAAAATCATTTGTAATATATTTCAGAGGAGAATAATTGAAAAAATACTAATAATAAAGACTTTGTTAATGTAAAGTATCTCCCACATATTGTTGAAATTACACAAAGTTCCATGACAAATGAAATCATGGAATAGAATTTTTTTTTTCAATTTTCCACTATTAGTATTAGGCAAAGCAATAAACAAGTAGATATCTGTTTATTCAAGATTTTTGCTAGTGTCTATCCCACAGAAATCCAAATAAATCATAGATTTTTCCACAGCATTTCTATAATAGTTCCTTTTTTATGTGTGGCATTGTGCTAATTACATCAACCCAATACGTGACTTAGTCTCGTAAATGATATTAATATACATTCAAAGAGTTAAGCCTACCCATTCCCAAAGGGGAAGAAAATAAATTACCAAGATTATAATGTGCAGTTAGATGATGAAACTATTTGTACATTATCTGTTGATACAGAAAATATATATTAGATGCATGAATTCATTATGAGATAATACTGAAACACATTTGGAACATTAAAGATGTTTCAATGAATGTAACATCATGGTTCTTAAAAGGCCTCAAATTTTGGCACAATATTCCTCTTTTTATACTACATGACCATGAATCATGGAATATCACAATAGCAGAAGAGACAAGGGTAATAGCCTGGGCCTGACTCATTCAGTCTCATGGTAGTTTAGACCTCTAATTGAAAAAAGTGAGATACTCATCTAAGAATAAACAAAAATAAGTTTGCCTATCCTATGGAGGGGAAGGATGTTTACAGTAGAAAATACGTATTCATCTATGATAAAGCATTGATTTTACTGAAAATAGTCACTTTTGTTTATCCAGATAGTTTGTTGTTTAGATTTTAGGAAGAGGCCTTTCATAATTTGACTTTTTGTGTGTTTGTTTAGGTGAACAAGAATGTATTTCAATGGTCAAAATCTTTGTCCCTTGAGTCAATTAAATTGGTAAAAAAAAAATGTACCCTATTTATATAGTTCAAGTCCATGGATGGATTAATATAGGATGGATTGGTCTAGTCCTCCCATGATGACAGTTGACGTTAAATCACTGGAAATGTACACCAAAAGGTACAAATATATAGCAATATGTTGTCAGGAATAATCTATGTGTTATAATCAGCATAGAGGTTTGATCTATATAACCATAAAAACGTTCTTGTAATATAGAGAATTTGATCAATGGCAGAGGATTATATGAGTGTTGAACTAGTAAGTATGAAATAGGAAAAGAACCAATAAGACTCCTCCACCATATTGGATCCCTCTTTGAAAATATTTTTGGAAGGATATGCAAGGAATGCATTCTAGAAGAAATTATGTGCATGAGTTGATATCTAAACCAGTGGGGGGAGTGTCCATACTTAGGTCATGGATGCATTAAAATATGGACATACATCTGGATTATAGAATACAGTTGAATTCCACTCATTAAAAATCAACATAAAGATTAATGTTGAAATAAAAATTATGAAGGAGAGGAAACAAGGGGGAAAGGGGAAAAAAGGTAAATTTTATGGATTCTGGGAAAAGGGATTATTAATAATAACTGTTTAATAAACAGTGAATCACAATGCAACTACTGGTTTGGTGCTTTGTAATTCATTTTAAAAAATAAATGTGAGAATATCTTAAGGCTCAAGATAACATTTTAAGAACAATAGGACTGGTAGCATAATCTTTATTTTCAAAGTGAGAGAAATCAGGTCCTGTGAGGTTTCCAACTTCTCTAAGGTCATATGATTAGCAAATGGCAAGACTCGAATAAGAATTCATTATGTTTCCTATGAAATATTTAAATCTATCACTTCTTATACATGATATTTTGTCCACATTTAATAAAACAAAACTTGTAATATATAATTTATAGTTGTCAAAATAGAAGTTTTCATTCTATTTCGCTTTAAAGGCATAGGGATTTTAAGACATTCTTATGCTCTCATTTCTAAAATGGATAAAGAATTCAATGATAATTCCACTTTCAAGGTGTTCCTGGCATCCCTCATATTTGTAGGGACATTTTTATTAACTAAAGATAAGACTGGAAAGAGGATCTAATCATTTTAGTGGCAGAGGATGAAGAATTAAACCTAGGAAATACATCCAAAATATGAAGAAAAGAATCTTTGTTTGGAACATGAAAGCCATTCTGGTTTAGGATTTTCACTGACAACACCTGGGTGCATAATAGATTTGCTATGCCTCTTTCCTTTCTCTTACCTCCTTCATTTAACACGAGAACTATCCAGACATACTTTAGCAGGTCTTCACCCCAATTTCTACTTGTTGGATAAATCATACTTTCCCTCCACATTAATTCAATTTCCAGTTTATTAATTTCCTTCTAATATAAGCTATAGATTGGCCTCTATTTTGGGGGGATAGGGTTCAGCTTTGGAATCAGTTGTTCCTGGGATGGAATCTTGCCCCAAATTCCAATGAACTGTGTGAATAAATTAAACTGTCTCAACTTTCACATGTGGAAAGTGGGTACAATAATCATTATAGCACTTAGGTTATGTCTTTATAACACTTAAAGCAAAATATAGATATCAATTGTTCTTTGGAAATTAGACAGGAATGTATTTGACTTGTTTGTTTTTGCTACTTTATGTTCTGCAAACTTTAGTACAGACAGATAAATGTGCCATGTAATTGAAAAGAAAGTATGGACATAAGCTCATCTTCTGTAGACTCTCCAAGAACTCCCACAGTCCAGAGCATAATGTGGATAAGGGCTGTTCTGATATGAAATTGATTCCTTCCTCTAGGTATATTTATAGGATGTCTCAAAATTCTTAAAGGAGCTTTCAACTATTAAAACTTAAAACAGCATTCAGTGTTGGGACATATTGCATTTTGAAAGTTTGTTATTACATATAACTTGGATATTGTGCAAATTCTATATGGTGACATCTATTGAAATTTTTACATTTAATTTTATGACTTAATATTGTGTCCAAGTAATAGTGGGGAATAGTTTTGATGTGATAATTGTCCAAATAAAGAATGGTTAATTTGTTGGATTTTGGAGAACAGATTGAGGCCAGAATTTGCAATACAAGATTATGGTATCTTCTAATGTATAGAAGATAGTGAGCTTCTGATCTATAACTCTAGTCAACACTTCCTGTCTTTCTAGGTATTAAATAGCACATAAAATGTTTACAACCTGCCATGATGTGTTGTACATTTTTTATTGCCTTATTTCATAATCTTCATTGATCAAAAAAGTCCTTGCGTTCTTTAAGAGAGGAAACTTTCTGTAAGTGCTGGTGATTAAGATTTGTGATAGAATTGCAAACATAAACTCATCCGTTTCTATAAAGCAATTCATATGAGTGGGCCATCTGCTTAATGATTCTTTGGCATTTATGTTATTGACTGAAATCATATGAAAGTTGCCCATGAAAGATCTTTTGACTCCTATTAGATAGTAATTTCTTCATAGACTCTATGTGAACATAAAACCCTATGGGGTGCATTTGGATTCGTCAACTCAAGTGGTACACATCTATTATCAGCATTTCCATAGCTTTAGGAAATGACACATGTTTATCCCCAAAGTCCTTACATTTTAGGTATTTTAAATAAGCTCATAGAACATCCATCAATCCTTTTATTCATTTTTGATAAGGAAATGTTCATTCTTTCTATAGATACTGTAAGGTGATGGCTGCTGTGTGTATGTGTTTTTAATAGAGGATTTGGCCACTTTCCAAACCTATTACATTAGACATTAGTACATTAGACAGTTCTTAAGGTATATGATCAGTCTCCTACTGTGCTGATGGTAATTACTTTAAATGTGATCTTCCAATGATGTTTGCTTTCAGGATAGCAATTTCCTTGAAATATACAGCCACATACTCCCCTTACATAGCACTAAATTTGATATATCTTACTTATTGGAGACCAATGTATCTGTAATATTAACCTTATCCACCAATTAGAATTTGACTTCCACATTCAAACTTTCTGGCTTTATCTTCACTTGGGATACATTGGGCTTTATACTTATTAAGTGGAAATGACATTGTCTATCATTGGAGACAAAGTATGTGATCTAGAGAAGTCACATAATATGATTGTCAGTGAAGCTATATAATTTAAGGTGATTTGTAAGCATCAAGACATTAATAATATGTTTTGGCACAACTCCTATTTAACCTGGAAGTAATACCAAGTTCTATTTGGAAGAGCAGATAATGTGTTTTAAGGATAAGTAGAACAATATGAATGCGAGCCTTAAACTGACTCTGAACGATGGTGCATTTTATTTTAAATGTTCTTGACATTGTGCCAGTGCCATGATTTAAATTGAAAATAATTTTTCATATGGTCATTACATGCTCTAATGTTCTCAATATAAGACTTTTTTTCTCTTACAGAACATCTCAAAAATCTTAGTGAAATTTTAAAGTATAAAAATAAAATTTTAGTGCATGAACAAGTCATAAATGAAAAACTGAATCAAAGTGTTTTTTTTTCCTTTTTCTCAAATGCTTTATTAACTTCTGGTTTACATCATTCATTTCCACCAGAGTTTGAGTAACAAATTTTCTCCCTGTTTTTCCCCTACCCAAACCCACAAAATAGCAGCACCACAGAATATCCCCTCCTCCAATCTGGTCTCTCCCATATCTTCTCCCATACCCCCTTCGACTTTTCCAGTACTTCATGGTGGATCTCTATGCCTCAGTGCCTGTATAGCTTATTTCAAAATTACATGTAAAATTTTACTAATAATAGTATATATATATGTATATATACATATATACATATATATGTGTGTGTGTGTGTGTGTATGTGTGTGTATGTATAAACATATGATTTTAAAACTTTGAATTCCAGATTCATTCCCTTCTGCCCTTGTCACTCACCCTTACTGGAAAGATAAGCAATTCAGTATAGATTGTACATGTTTATCTAAGCAAAACCTTTCCATAGTAGATACATTTTATAAGACTGACAATATTTCCCTACCTCTTATCCCACTTCCCATTTGTTCTATTCTCTACTTTGATCCTGTACCTTTTCAAAAGTGGGTGTTTCCAACTTCCCTCCCCCCCAGCCTGCCCTCCTTTCCATCATCACCTCTCTCATCCCCTTCCCCCCTACTTTCCTCTAGGGTGAGATACCCTATCAGTGTGTATGTCATTCACTCCCTGAGCCAAATTCAATGAGAATAAGGTTTTGCTTTTTTGCCTTCTTGTTCTTCCCCTCCATTGTAACTATTTTCCCTTTCCTCTTCTATATGACATAGTTTACCCCATTCTGTCTCTCTACATCTCCTCTCATTATATTCATTTCTTACCTCTTAATTTCACCTTTTAAGTACCATACCTTCCTATTAAATTAGTCCTGTGCCCTCTATCTATGTATACTTATAAACATATACACACATTTACATATGTATTCATATGCCCATATACCCTCCTGTATAAACATACACACACATATTTCTATTCCCTTCAACTATTTTCATACTGAGAAAAGTTTTATCAATTACAATTATCATTTTTTCATTTAGGAATGTAAATAGTTCAACTTTGAAAAGTTCCTTATGATTCCTTTTTCCTGTTTACCTTCTTATGCTTCTCTTGCTTCTTGTACCTGAATGTCAAATTTTCTATTCAACTCTGGTTTTTTTCATCAAGAATACTTGAAAGTCCTCTATTCCACTGAATGACCATATTTTCCCCTGAAACATGATACTCAGTTTTGCTGGTAGGTTATTCTTGGTTTTAATCCCAGCTTTGACCTCCAGAATATCATATTCCAAGCCCTTTGATCCCTCAGTGTAGAAGCTGACAGATGCTGTGTTATCCTGATATCCACAATATTCAAATTGTTTCTTCCTGGCTGCTTGTAATATTCTCTCCTTGACCTGGGAATTTCAGAACCTGGCTATAATAATCCTAGGAGTTTTCTTTTGGGGATCTTTTTTCAGGAGGTGATCTGAGGATTCTTTCAACCTCTATTTTGCCCTCTGCTTCAAAAACATTGGGTAGTTTTTCTTGAGAATTTCTTGGAGGATGATTTCTAGGTTCTTTCTTTGATCATGGTTTCAGGTAGTTCCATAATTTTTAAATTATCACTCCTGGATCTATTTTCCAGTTCAGTGGTTTTTCCAACGAGATATTTCACATTACCTTCTATTCTTCCATTTGTTTGGATTTGTTTAACAGCATCTTGATTTCTCATAAAGTCACTAGCTTCCATTTGCTCCAATTTAATTCTGAAGGAATGATTCTCTTCAGTGAGCTTTTGAGAATCTTTTTTCATCTGGGAAATTCATCTTTTTAAGGCATTGTTCTCCTCATTGCCTTTTTGAGCCTCTTTTGTCATTTGAGTTAGTCTATTTTTTAAGGTATTATTTTCCTCAGTCAGGCTGTTGACTCTCATTTCATAATTTTCTTGCATTGTTCTCATTTCTCCTTCCAATTTTTCCTCCACTTCTCTTATTTGTTTCTTAAAGTCTGCTATGGCCTGTAACCAACTCATTTTATTTTCTTTGAAGCTTTTGGTGCAGGAGTTCTGACTTCACTATCTTGCTCCTGTTCCATGCTTTGATCTTTTTATGTTGCCAAAATATGAGTGTAAAGTTGGGTTGCTCTGTTTATTTTGTTTCCTTTGCCTGCTCACATTGCTACTCAATTACTTGACTGTTGGGCTTTTTGCCACAGTAGGACTCTGCCACTAGACATTGGAGCTTCATCCCAAATGCTGGGTTTTCTAAGCTGCTGAAGGTATTACTTGGGTGCCTTCTCTGAAGCCTCAACACACTCTGGCCAGCTGGTCACACACCCCAGAACCTGCACCCTAGACCACAATCCAGATCCAAGCAGGTTAAAGCAAGAGTGATTACCCCTCAGACTGGTCACTTGATCCACCTACACTCTGCAGGCCAGGAGCTGAAGCTGCCATGTGGTGGTGGCTGTATACCTCAGTGGCTTCTCACCCGGGGGTAAAGGACAACCACACTCCCAACTACTGGATCCCAAAGTCCACACTGCACTGACTTCACTCTGTAATTAGCATCTATGGGTTGATAATTTTGGAAACTGCCATAGCTGCTGATGATGTGAAGTCCCTCCAGCCTGTGCTTGGTAAGGCCTGCCCTGTGGCTAAAACCTCAGGCTCGTGTAGGGTGGACTTGGCTCCCAGAGCACTGTGCTGGCTGATTGCTGCCGGCCTGCAGGGCTGTCCTCAGTGGGATATTAGCTTCTCTGTGTCATTTTGTGCATTCTGTAGCTCCTAAGTTTGTTCAGAGTCCCCTTTTACATGAATTGGGGGAGGTGGAAGCTGGAGCCCTGCTAAAGTCCTGTTCCTTCTCCACCATCTTGACTCTGTCCCATGAATCAAAAGTTTTGTGATAACTAGAGAACAATAGCCATAGCAACATCACTTTTTAATCCCTTCAATGCCAGTTCTTGCTACCATTGAGAAGTAGAATTCAAGGGTAGGATTTGTCATTCTCTAAGAAGGAGCTTCAACTGGGTTGAAATATTCAAAAGACTGGTTAGTTTAGCCTTAATGATAATGACTTCTAATTATTCAGTATGAGCAGAATGTCAGATTCAGACATTTGGGGTATTTACATGGTTGAGGAGCTAACGAGGTTAAGTTAACAGCTCTTGTATCAGACCACAGTTTCAATATTTTTTTTCTCTGACAATTTGGTTTACTTATTCAAAAGTTATCAAATCAATAATAATTTGTTCCTTACGTGCAGGAATATTTTTGACATAACTTTTGCTCTTCACCCAATACTTAACTTTATTGTAAGTTCTTAAAAAAGTTTTGGCATGCTAGAAGTTGTGGGTATTTTGAATAATTAACATAAACAAATCATTTATCTATATTTGAAAGGTCACTGCCATACTCATGTTTAGTTAATAGACATATAACACCTCTTATTAAAAATGGTAGTATTAGTCTTGCATCTAAGAGAAAGATAGAAAGTACCTTGCTAGTTATTATTGAACCATTATGGAGTCCGTCAGTCAATAATTGTATATCTTATCTATTCCTAGTGTTTCCCAATTTTGCTATGAAGCTTAAGTTTGATCCACTTGCCTTTTTGACTGTAAATCTGTCATTTGATATTTTAATGTTATGCTTGCTATCTCATTTATATTTGATTCAATTTATATTTTCATTCTGTCAGACATTTTTGTGAAAATATAAATAATGAGATACGTGTCCACAGCCTCTCTTTTAAATTTATATCTTCTCTGATCGTTCTGCTTCTTAATCCTCTGTGAAAAAGTTGTTAGTTGATGTTGGAATTCTGTTTTATTTTTTAAGCTATTTTGACCCTGCATAGTTTTTAACATGAACTTTTCTTTCAATTGCTGAGCATTACAATCTTTATTATACATCTCTTTTCCAAATTATATTCTGTATGATATAATTTTTTCCCTTTAATTGGATGTTAATGGCATTCACATTTTCTACTACACAAGCATATACTAACCAGATATAGATATAATTCACCTAATGCCTTTCCATGGGTCTTCAGTTGCTTACTCAAATTGTTCCTGCCATGGAGACATTTGTTGTCTGTCCTTTGAAACAACTTTTAAAAGTTCTTTACCTCTCTTCCTGATTTCTTACCATGCTAATTTCTATTCATATACTGTTGTATCCTGGTCCTGAAATATAGATAGAGAGATAGATATAGACAGAGATATAGATAAATCTATATAGAAAAATCTATATACGATAGATATTGAGATATGATATATAGATACATGCTTACACACATATATACATTCATATTACGCCTAATATTTTGATGAAATGTATTTATTTGTAAGGAATTTTTAGAAAACATCACTTTTCTTGTTACTCTGCTTTGGTGTGACGAGTCAAATATATGCTACCAGATTCAAAGGAGACTTTTGGTGATTATAGTCAAAGTATAATCACTTCAAAATCATTTGAGATGTTGTTGATATTGCATTCTTTCATCTGTTTTGCTATTATGGAGAATCCATACTATTTCATTGAAGATGAAGTTCATTAAACTTTCCTTCTTTTGATTTTAGGAATTTCTCAAGTTTTGGATCAATCAATAATAGTCAATGAAGTAAGCACTGTTATTATGTATCAGGCACTGAAAGGCAATAGGGGTACAGGGATCCAGAGCAAAGTCACAGACACAAGACACGGGGATGAATTATGTGTGTTTTTATTATCTTAATACTGCTCTATACTTGTCTATAATACATTAACATGTAACTTACAAGGTGAAGACATTATTGACAAAAAATCAGCATAAAATTCTCACTTATTCTGAGATTTCATTCCTCTGTCAATTTTATTATGATATAATGCAAGTACACAGTGAAAAAGCAAATGTCTTGAGCCCATTTAATGCATAATTATGGTTTGCCTGCTTATCAATCAACATTTATTAAATACTTACTATGGGCCAGGGACTGTGCTAATGGCTTAGAATATAAAAGAGGCAAAAGACAGACCCTGACGCCAAGGGACTTACAATCTAATGCAATCATCATAATGTTTGAGGTAAGGACAGTTTGTTACTCTAGACTACCCAACCATGTCCTTGTCTCTTTGCCTCATAGGTGCATAGAATCATATTGACTAATGTGCTAACGCAATTGGTTGTATAATCAGAACCTAATTTATCAACATTTCAAGGTTCCTATCAATCCTTTGCCATAACTAAAATATTATTATGACAACTTCTTCTCAGTATATGTAACCTGCAATGGTCTTCCCTTATTTTGATATTACTTCCTTACATTCTCATGCTAGTGTGAACAAATTGGAATTTGATGGTTAGGATTAAGAAGAAATACTAAAATTCGTAATACAACAACATTTATGCAAACTCTGTACCTGGCACTGCTAAGTCAATCTTCTTCCTCAACTATTTGCAATACCGTGTATTTTCAACCAAGAAAATCCTTGGAGCTAATATCATTCATTACAGTTTGAATGCAATACATAAGCTTTCCTCCAACCAATGGGCACAGCTCCAAAAAGCCATTCCTAGATTGCTGCTTATCTAAAAGTATAATTTGGAGGACCTGATTGGGATAGCTTTTAATCAATCTGTTATCTCTGGAATGAAGAATAAGGAAATAGAAATGATATTAGTCATTTAGGACTAAAAGATCTCTCCAGAAACCTTAATCCAATTCCTAGATCTAAAAACAAATTTATTTTTAAAAGACATTGGACCAGATTCAAATGACTAATTTCATTCCATTCATGGGAAACAAAGAGAGGTTCTATTTGATTTGTAGGCCTGAAGTTTCCTAGAACTAACAAGCCCTCAAACATTTTTATATGGGCCCTCTTGTAGATACTCATCATCTCATGTCCTAGCAACTTCTTCCACTGACTTCTTGGACTCATATACCTTCTATTCTAGCCCACAACCTTTTTTAGACTTACCTTAAAATTCTTATTTTCCAAAATGCTATGCCTTTCAGTCCATAGACAGAAACAACTTAAAAGATGCACTAGGCTCTGAACATGATATTCCTCTTCCTAACCCTGATACTTGCTTCATTTCTTTTTACATAACATTTTTAAATTCATCCCCAGATACCCTCTTTCTCCATTTTTAAGTTTGTGTGTGTGTGTGTGGGAATAGCCCTTATTAACAGTCATATTCACAAAAGAATAACTTTAATAAACAGACAATAATAATAAAATGACAAAAGATTCTTCCACATAGGACAGTAGCAGGCAGATAAAAATTGGGGCGCCCAACAGAACAATAAAATTGTAATCAAATGAGTATTTATTTATAAAAATTTAAAACTAAGCTGTCCCAGAATTTCAGCAAGATTTTCCTATTTTTTTTTTGTTTCAGGGATGCACACACACATTCTTAATAAATGAAAAAAAGAAATCTTTTATTTTTCATGAAAGCTTATAGAGAAGTTGATTTTATTATAGGATTTAAGGCACACCAGGAGTAAAATTCACAGTGTAATACCCCATGATGATTTGTTTTATTATTGGTTAACAACAAACCAGAAGAAATGGATAAATTATGGATCATTGGACACCAATGACATAGAAAGACATATTTGCGTGTTTTGGAAATATATACTCCACAGAATTTGAAGAGCAGACTCATTCTTTGCTCTGAATTCCAAAAGATCTTGCTCTAATAAGATTCATACTTTTGAAATTTATCTCTATAACACAATGACACCAATGGGTGTGAAATACCACAGAAGGAACATTAGGGGGAAAAGTAAGGCAAGTGTGTGCTAACAAGAGAGTAAGACTGTTTTCAAATTGAGGAAATGAAACCTGTTGAAAATCAAGGGTGTTAAGCAGCAAGTCTAACTCCTTTATAAAAAGAGAGTAAGATCTTGCCACATGGATGGCTTTTACATTTAAGTATAACTAGTAATTATCATTCCATGGAACACATACAATTTGTGTAAGTTCTAGCTCATTCTCACCACCCCCTTCCTCCACCCCTAGCTTTGGCAGTTTCCTGTACTGCTATATCCCAGAATGATATCTAAATCTATGCTCAAATTTTCCTATTACATAACTGGCATCAAGTAGCTCTAGTGACTCACTAGTGTATCATGACCAAAATCATTCCAAGTATGAGTAACATTAACAGTCAGGGTGGCAATACAGACAAAGGGAATGAATTTACAGTCTACATTTATGAAGATATATATGAGAAAACTTTCCAGGAATAGAGTAAGTGGCATTCCCTTTCAGAATCCTACAGATTCTCTGGATTTTCTTCTCTCTTTTCTAGAAAAGATGATTCCTTCCATTGATGTAAATATCTTCCTAGTGACACTATATAATCTTGTTCCTGAGGTTGGCCTACACAAATTATGCCTTGTTGTAGTTAAAATTAGATACTTTCAATAGACCTTATGGAAATAGATAATCACAGAAGCTACATTGGAAATGGAGCTATATAAAAATGTATTGTAAGTCTTTCTGATAAAGACCTCATTTATCAAATATATTAGGAAATGATTCATATTTACAAGAATAAGTCATAACCCTATTTGATAAAACATCAAATTACATTAAGTTTTTATAAAACAAAAATCAAGGCTATCTATAGATACATGAAAAAATGCTCTAAAACATTATTTATTAGAGGAATGCAAAATGAAACAATTCTGAGGTACTTAACTATGGCTAGCAGAAAGACAAATGCTGGAAGGGATGAGGGAAAATACATACACTAATGAATTGTTGGTGAATCATGAATTTATTAAAACATTATGGAGGACAATTTGGAACTATGCCCAAGTCTATAAAACTGTACATAGCTGTGGAACCAGCAAGGCCTGTATTAGGTATTTACCACAAAGAGATGAAAGAAAAAGGAAAAGAACCTATATTTACAAGTATATATGTGTGTATGTGTGTATATATGTGTGTGTGCATACATATACACACAGACACACACATATTATTCACCCACATATGAGTGTGTGTTTGTGTGTGTGAATGAATGTATATGTATATATGTATATATGTGTCTACCAGCTCTTATTGTGTGGCAAAGAACTGGAAATTCATTAATTGAAGAATGACTAAATAAATTGTGGCATAAAATTGTGATGGATGATCATTGTGCTATATGAAATAATGAGGGAGATGCTTTCAGAAAATTGTGGGAAGACCTATATGAACTGATGCAAAGGGAATTTTTCCAAAGTAGGAGATCATTGGACACAGTGACAGCTAAGTCATAATGATGATCAACTATGAAAGACTTAGCTGCTCTTATCACTGCAATGATGCAAAGCAATTTTAAATAAAATGTATCCACCTCTGAGTGCAAATTGAAGCATAATTTTATCACTGTATTTTTCTTGCTTTTTGGTAATATCTTATAAGGAAATATGTTTTTGGTGATTCCACATGTATAATTGATACCATATTTTTTGCTTTCTCGTTTGGTGGGAGAGAAACAGGTGACAGGGAGAGAATTTGGGACTCACTTTTTAAATGCTAAAATAAATAATAAATTTTTAAAAATCAAGTGATAATAACAGTTTTCTTAAATAATTAAAGCGTTAAAATTTGGAGGCTTTCCAAATGTTTTACATATATCTGATATCAGAATTGAAATTTTAAAATGTGAAATTATAGCCTACTCTGCTTAGATGTTAGAGTAACAGATTTCTCCTTAAAAATATATTGCAAAGAAAAATGAAAGATAACTCATACACAGTGGTGATTTTAAAGGAAGAAATTAAGCAAATCATGACAATTTTTGTTTGTTTTTATGTAGTCTATATTCACTTTATTTCTCACTTTATTGATGTAAAGTAAGTCAGAATATGATTTTATAGGGAAGGGAAGATTTTAAGCAAAATATTCATCTTTTAGTTCTCACTAACTTAAAGCTAGTGTGAGTAATGGTATATAGAGGGTTAAAAAATCAACAAGTATTTGGTGAGTGTATACCATGTGTTAAAGCATAAATACGAAAGCAAGAAAGTGCCAGCCCACTGGAAGTGTATATCCTTCTTGGGATAGGGTTAGGAGAGAATATATATATTTACCTGTGGTTTCAATGACATAGGATATCTGAAGTATGTTGTCAACTACTCTATAATTTAGTGAATTGCCTGTGGTATTGAGAAACTGAATGATTTGCCCAGAATGACAATGGTAGTATTTAATAGAGAGAAATTGACCCCAGTCTTACTGACTCCCAGGCTAGCTCTCTAGTTAATTTACCAACTTAACTCTTGAATTATATATATATATTATATATTTATATATATTCTCATATATAAAATATATTTATATATATTCTCAATACATTCAAATTGGTTTTAAGAGAAGTGATACTAAATGCCTACTCTGGCATCTTGAAAAATGTGGCACATTAGCTGAGCCCTGAATGGTAGTTACAGGAGCAAATATGAGGAATGAGGGCATTACAGAAATAAGGGTTAGCTTGAACAAGGCACATGTGAAATCATTGTTAGTGTGGAGAACAGCAAATGGGTCTATTTGGCTGAAGCATGGAGAACATGAAGATGACAACATGTAATCAATCCAACAAGTTAGGCTGGAGACAGATTGTGAGAAATTTTAAATACTATACAGAAGATGTTTTTTCTACAAGAAATCGGGGGTTACTGAAGCTTTTTGAGTAAGAAAACAACATAGGCAGTTCACTCTCACATGTTTTCAACAAAATGAAAGGGGAAACTCTACTTGGTCTACCTGGCCAAGTTAGTACTAAGCCTTAACTGTGGTAAGGTGAAGAGAATGCTAGAGTGCAAGTTAGAACAAAAATGCTCAATGACCAAAGACTCTTTTTATTATATGTGTGACTGTGGACAAATCACTCTTTTTAACTCTCAGCTTCATAGAATTGTGATGATTGAGAAGATACTTGAAAGATCATGTGGTCCAATTCATAAAGCCTAAAGGAGTTGATGAGAGATCAAAGAATAGAGATCAAAACCACATTTTGAGTATTGACTTTATTCTATAGATTGCATTTTTAAAAGCTTTAACATCCTAGGACACCTGCAGACCAAGTTACCTAAAATGATAAGAGGAATTAATTCCCCAGTACTCCTTTTCCTCTTTGGGCTCAGTTGTAAAATGAAAAGCCACCCCCTACTTATATTGACTTTTTTGCTCTTGAATCTTCTCTGTCATGGAAATCTTCTCTTTCAGGCTAGTCTTTCTTGGTTTCTTTGCTATGTCCATCATCCAACATATTGCTTACATGGTGGCATAACTTTGTAGCCTGCTCTGTCACAAAACTCATTGATGCCATGGATTTGAGTCAACTGCATGAAAATGATTCCAGATAGTGACTAAATTCCAAGCCTTCATCACACTACTGGCCTGTAATCCAACATTTCCAATTTTCTCCCTGATATTTCTACCTCAATGACCTACAGAATACTTATATTCACCACACCCTAAAAGAGAAAGAATTATATTTCTCCTTTAAGTTCTCACTTTATATTTGTTCTGTATATGCTAATATATGTACTTGCTCCCTTGTCAGAATGTAAGTTTATTACTGATATTTTTTTTTATTTATTGCATTTTCATCTATACCACTTAGCATAGTTCCTAGCATCTAGCAAATGTTTCTTAAATCCTTGTTAAATGAATGATTTGGAGAAGGAAATGGGAAAGCACTCCAGTACCATTGCCAAGAAAACTCCTAATAGGGTCACAAAGAATTGGACATGACTGAAATGACTAAAAAACAACAACAAAATGACTGATTTATACTGAGAGATGCAAATTCTTCCATTTGCTCAGGTTTGTAACCTAGAAATCATCCTTGACTCTTCATTCTCAAAAACCCCCACCCCAATATCTAATTCATTGTCCAACCTTGTGGATTCCACATCCTTAACAGATCCTGCATCTGTTCGCTTCTTTTTATATACTTCACAACCACCACAATCTAATCACTCATTTTTCATCTAACCTGTTGCAATAGTTTCCAAAGTGATCTCTCCTTAACCAGTCACTCACCAGTCTAAATCATTCTTCACGTAGTTGCCAAATTAGTTTTCTGTTCATGTTATTTTTGCTGCTGACAAAGCATCATTTCCTTAGCTTAAGCATTTTGGTTGAAAAAGGAATGACTTCACAGTTTAGGTCCATTCTATGTCAGATTTTTTAAATTACATTTTATTGCTTTCAATTAACAAAAATATAATTTCTCTTTTCATTTCCTCCATTATAAAATTCATGTACAAAAAATCACATGTAACAAATTTGCATGGTTAAGCAAAATGAATTCCTGCATTTAATGGCAAGCAAACAAGTACTTAGCACCTTGTTTCAGTTGAGCCTTTCCAGTGATTATATCAAGTCTTTGTTAAGAAACAGAACTTGTGAAACCCACAGTGGGAGGAACTTGCTAATGTGACAGGAAGGGGTGGAACAAGGAGGAACTAATGACAAGATAAAAAGCTGAGCACAAGCTGGGCTCTCCCAATAGAACTGAGAAGGGAACACTTGTGATGGCAGAGTTAAGAATGAGAAAGCTTGTGGTATCCCAGAACTATTTCTTTGTCTGTTCTGTCTGTGTTGATTTGTGTTTGTAATACTTTGTACATAAGCCCTGGGACCTTACTGGAAACCCTGAAAGAGGATTTTCTTGTCTATTTAAAGAAGTCCTGGATGAGAGTTCCATAGGTCCTTGGACTATATTGAAAATTTTTGTTTAGTTCTTAGACCTTGTTTGTGGGTTTATGTTGATTTCTTAGACTTTTTTTGAGGTTCTATGTTGGTTTCATAGGCAGAAAGTGAATTGATGATGGTGCTGGCAATGTTTATGGATGTTATTGTGGCTGTTAAGCTTTGTCTTCCCAGAAACAGAAATTGTGAAGGACTTGAGGTGGACTGGAACTTCAATATGGAACTGGACAAGGAGCTGAACAAGGAACTGGGAGCTGCCTACCTGTGAATCCAGGTGATGATTTGGTAAATTCAGGCAAGAGCTGGAACCATGGAAGTGGAGCCAGAGAATCTGGGAGCCAGCCTTGAGTGAACTTGAAAAGACCTCTCCTTGGGTACTTAATGCTGACTGAGAAGATCATGATTTACTGTGGTCTAGGGGTAGGAGAACCTTGTACTCTTGTACCTTGTATCTCTTAAGGATGATTGGAAACTAATCTCCAATAAAAAAAGAAGACTTTTTGACTGACAGATTAAGACAATGTGAACTAGGGGTAGATAACTTTGACCATTTTACTTTGTGTTCCTTAAGGAGGCTTGCTCCTTAAGGATGGTTGAGTTAAGGACTTACTGCATGATATCTTTTAGTTAAAACTATGTGGCCACTTTAGTGATAAATTATCTTATAACATTGTTACCGCTGGACTTTGGTTTCTATGCATATTTTGCTTTAATTTACTGCTGAATAAACAGAGAGTTGACTATACTATGGATCAGAACCTTAAAACAATTCACAGCAGCCGTCCTCTGGAAAGTTGTTAGTGCTTTGCTTTACACTGAACTATCAATATCCATACAAAAATGTGCATATCTATCTATCTATCTATCTATCTATCTATCTATCTATCTATCTATTTTTCTGTCTATCTACCCATATTGTATCTACATACATGTTTATATATACCATACTTTTATAAATACACATATATGATATATACATGTAATGCACACAAATCTGTATAAATACAAGTATATGTGTAAATATACACATGCATATATTCATAATTTATTGTCAAAAGATATTGTCTATACAAACATAGCCTAATTTATTCATAATTTGAGTGTGTGTACATACACCATCTACATATTTATCTATATGTGTGCATGCATATGTATGGTTATAAATATATGCAAACATCTATGTTCATTTCTCATCACAATATAGCGCACATGCATAAACATATATGTGTACCATCTACTTTCTGAATCGATCATTTCTCTGTCAAAGAGTAACATGTTTCATCATTAGATGTCTTGAATTATGGTTAGTCATTTGGTTGATCAGAGTTGTTGAGTCTTTCACAATTGTTTGATTTTATAGTATTTTTACTGTAGATATTGCTGTCCTTTCTCTGCTTATTCCACTATGTATCAGCTCATAAAAGCTTTATCTGGTTTCTCTGAAACTATCCCTTCCATCATTTCTTATCACATGACAATATTTGAGTACATTTATATACTATAATTTGTTCAGCCTTTGCCTAATTGATGGGTGAGACTTAAGTTTCCATTTTTTGCTGCTATAAAAGAATAGTATTTTTTATTTTAATACATATAGGTCCATTTCTTCTTTTTTATTACTTAGGGTACAATCCTGGTTTGGGTATCACATAGGTCAAAGGTTATGCACAGTTTATTAATTCCTCGATATTGTATGAACTGGCAGCTCCACTGGCCTAGCATGGAGCTTCCAATCCCTCTGGGAGACCCAAGACTGATGGCCTGGGCAATGAAACAAGCCTGCCCTTTTCTATGAGATATATGAGGCTTGATCCTCATCTAGCAGCTCATCAGCTCATCCCTTTTTGTTGACCCAGGGTCTGTATCCTAGATCACTGCCCACACTCTGTTCTATAATTCTCATCTTCATTTGCCTGTAGGTCAAATTTGTGATTGTATGTTAAAATGATGATCCACTGGGGTCTCTCGTCTGATGTTCCCAATCACTGCATGGTCTAGATGTCTTTTTAGATAATTAAACTGTACAGATACTGTACAGCAGTTGTGGAGGGTACTGGGGTATACTATTTTCTCCTATTCTTCATTCCGAGGTGCTCCCCTGCTTTGTTTCTTTACAGATTGAATGACAGCCAGAATCTATATGATGCTTTAAGAGTTGGGTAGCATTTCATAAGTATTTTTTATCACAAACAACTTTCTATGTTGTATGCTATTATTATCCTGATTTTTTTTAAATTAAGGAATTGAAACATGGGGTGCCTAGGTGGCACAGTGAATAGAGCCCTGGCCCTGGAGTCAGAAGGACCTGATTTCAAATCCAGCCTCAGACATTTGACACACACTAGCCATGTGACACTGGACAAGTCACTTAACCCCAATTGCCTTAAAAAAAAGAAATTGAAACTTAGAGGATAAGGACTATTTAGCTCTTCAGTATCTGACTCAGAATCTAATCTCATTCTTCCTGTTTCCACACACAGTTTTCTCATCTCTGTGCCACCTATACATTCCTCCCCTTCACAGATTCTATATTTTAGGCAGACACCTGCTTGCTGTTCTCCAACAGTGACATTTTGATTTCATCCTACCTACCTATGCAGAAGCTGATTCACAAGCTTGGAATGTTTTTCTTCCTATTTTGTGCTTCCTGGAAGCCTCAGCTCCCTTCAATACTAAAGTGCCATTTTCTGATCTCCATAACTGATAGTGCCCTGCCCCATCATTCTGTGTATCATATATACATGTGTATATGTGTATGTATATATATATATATGTGTATGCATGTGTGTATATTTAAGTGTATGTGTATATGTGTAGTTGTATGTATATGTGTATGCATATGTATATGTGTAGGGGTGTACAGACACACATACCAGCATTTATTTCTGAGCTCATTCTATTCTCCTAGAAGAATAAAAGCTTATTAAGGGCATTGATTGTCTCACTTTGATATTTATATCCCAAGGTCTGGCACAATGTGTGATATGTGGAAGACATAAATGACTTATTAATTGATGGAGTACAAAAAGTGAGCCCTTTAATATTATTACTGAAAATGGTGCTCATATTAACTTGTTTAACCATCAGGTCACATTATTTATTCATATCAAGTTCACAATTCATTAAAACCCAGAGGCCTTTTTTATACAAAATGTCTATAAGTTTTCCATCCTCTGCTTTTGAAACTTCTTTACACAAATGTATAACTCCAAATTTATTCCTATCAACTTTTATCTTATTGGGGGGGGTTGTTTTATCCCAATAAGATAAAAATAATTGACATTCAGATTGCACTTTAAAGTTTTAAAAGTCATTCACATATATGAGTCTCATTTGAAGGTCATATCAACCCAATGAAGTAGAAACTGCAGGTATTTTTTATGTACCTTTTCTAGTTCAGGACAATGAAGACTGTTGATACTAAATTATATTCCCAGAGCTATCAAGTTAGTGTTAGAGGTGTAATTTGAAATAAAGTCTTTTCCAACTCAAAGGACAGCACCCTACTCAGTATGCCATACTTCCTCCCAAGATCTTTTGGGATCCTGATTCTGCCAACCAGTATGTTACCCATTGCTACTAACTTTATGTTAGTCATACATATGAAAAACTTTTCATGTAAGAATGACCACTGAGGCCATCAGATTTGTTTGTTTGTTTGTTTTTTGGAAAATATTTCATTTAGTATTTAGTCAAACAATAGGAAGATAAACCCAGCTTTAGGAAATTATGGAGTGAGGAGATAGTAAGCATGAATTTACTTTTTACACTTTGGGGAATTAAAAGGGTGATAAACATAGGATGATAACACAAAAGTGTAGTAATAGGTAAGAGAGAGCTGAACCTGGATAGAGGTAGTTAGGGAGTGGGGGTGGGAGTCAATAGAGGAGGAAATATTGACGATTAAAAGGAAGTAGGATGATCAATGTAGGAAGGCCACATGGTATCAAAGAAACATATGGAAAAGTAAACCTTCACATACACTATCTTTTTTTAAATTGGCAATGAAGGAAGAAGTGTAAAGAGAATTTAAACAGGTTTTGTTCAATGGCTATAGAAGTCTCAGAAAAGTTGGAGGTGACTCAATGTGCTAAAAGAGAGGATCAGGTGGCTGATCTGATTTCTGTGTGAAAGAGGAAATGGGATTAATAAGATTTGAATATAGGGACTACTTAACAGTAACCAATATCCAGCTGACGTGAGGTAATATGACTTTGCAATACATTAAATCAGCCTTGCTTTCCCCTGGGACTAGGATATGCAAAATGAGATTGTTGGGGGTTAACTAGTGTGAGCCATTCACATGAAAAGAACATCGGAACTTCAATATGGAAATGGATTCATTGGTAGAGCTATTTTTTAATGATCTGCCATAGGGTATAGATCATGGAAGGATGGAATCAGTATTCTTTTCAACAGATTTTTTTACTATGACTTTCTATATCCCTCATCTAGTTGCTTCAAGCAATAATTGCTGACCTATATTATGACATTTTTTTCATGGAGATCAGAAAGCATTTTATTTGTATTTTTAAAAGAATGGGAGCAGGTCTCATATGCTGAAAGCATTTTTTAGTCTCCTTTTCATGTATAAGTTGAAGGTGAAGGAATAAATGTCCTTATGATAGCTTAGCAATGACTGCAGTAGAGGAAAATGAGTCATTGAAGAGGTTCTTACACTATTGTGCTGATCATATGGCTCCACAGAGACTGCTTCAGTGCTCCCCAAGCCATCGGTCTTTGCAGGAATTATGGCCATCAAATGAGTGAGGAATTATTAAAACTCCATGTGTTGCACCTGCTAGACATTCCTTTCGGAAGCCCCCGTCTAAAGAGAGTGGGAATATGAAGAATTGTGTAATCTTTTAGCACTGAAAGACAGGGGGGAAATGCCTGCTTTAGAAGACTACTTTGCCTAGAGTGCCTTGAAATATCACTAGAGTACATACACTTGCTAGCTGTGGTGATAAACAGTAAGGAATGAAATTATCAATTGTCTTAAGTAGTATTTTCTTCATAAACAAATGAATGAATATTGGTAGGCTCTGGTAATTTTGATCTTATTACCCTATGAATCAGGCATGAATTAGTACAGTCAACACTTTGGGGAGCTGTTGGGTTTAACTTTTAAAGTAGCAGAGGGATTTTGTTCAGCTAACTTGGAGGTCATTTTAATGATGTATTAAACATGCCCACAATAATCATTTCCCAAAGGTACTGAAATAGAGTATATGAGCAATTAACATTAGGAGACATAATTCTTGCAACTTTCTGTAAATGCTCCAAGGTTTAAATGATTTTTTTCATTGAAAAATAAACAACACCAAACACACCTAAATCTTATTTCAGAAATGGTCAGAGAGGTAGTTTCATTCTAAGAAATATCAACAGTACTTAAATAAAGTACTTTTTCCATCCTTTTTTTTTTACCCTAGTCTGTTTTTAACATACTTCCATGGTATTAGATTACATAGCTAAAAGTTTTTCTTCAAAAAACCAGTCTAGTCATATGCAAATATCAAAATAATAAAGAAATAGGTAGAATAAAATGAAATTGTTAATAATCATAATAATACCTCAATACTCTAGAGATTTCAATAAATTGCCTGTAGTCACACTGGTTCATCACTCCAGAGAGATTTGTTGTCTACAATTTCCCAGAAATAACATTGATCCAAAAAAATTTAAGGACAATGTTTTTAACAGTTGTCACCACACCAAATGCTCATAACCTCTCTCTCTCTCTCTCTCTCTCTCTCTCTCTCTCTCTCTC
>NW_027186457.1:16030994-16059147 GCF_028583685.1 Petaurus breviceps papuanus | reverse complement strand
CTCTCTCTCTCTCTCTCTCTCTCTTTCTCTCTCTCTCTCTCTCTCTCCAAAATACATCATTTAAAATAGAGAAGTCTAAGAGGAGAAATAAAAGTTAAGCCCAGCATGGAAGGCGGAGTAAAAACAGGAACTCTGCTTGGATCCCTCTCCAAATACACCCAAAAACTTTGGAATATGACTGTAAACAAATTTTAGAGCAACAGAACCCACAAAGTGACAGAGAGAAAAAAATCTCCCACTGAAGGCTGCCTGGCAGGCCTACAGGAAGGGTTAACTGCACCCAGCTGGGAGCCAAGCAGAGTCCCATATGAACCACCCACAACCAAAACCAGGCAGCCCTAACCAGTGATCCAGACTGGCCAGAGCAGACTTCAGGAGAGTGAGTTATGGGCAGCTGTGGGGGTTTCCAGACTTCTCAACCAAACACCAAAGAGAAAGAAAAAGTTCAGTGGGGAACTTTGTTCAAACCAGATGGCAGAAGAGCATGGTCCTACCCCAGCCTCAGGGCAAGAGGTAGCAGAGGTGCAGTGTTTGCAGCTGCTTCATGTGGCTGCCTCTTGAGATCTGGAGTTCCTCACATGCAGATTGCAGGGGGACCAAGTGACCATTCAGAGGGTAATCACTCTTGCTTTGACATGCTTAGATCTGGGTCTCAGGCTTGAGTGGTGGTCCTGTGGTGTGTGGAAGTGTGACAGAGCATGGGGTGTCTCTAGGTAGGGTGCCCTCCTCAGACTTCTGACAACATTTGTAAAAAAAAAAAACAGTGATTTGGAACATAGCTCTCTCCAATATGGAAGCTGAGCTTTACCATGGAAAAGAACTCAAAAGTCAATTAATTGGCTGATAAGATGAGCAAGCAGAGGAAGCAAAATCAGACCATAGAATCCTTTTTGGGGGACAAAAAAATGATCAAAACATTTAACTAGAAGAAGTCAACAAAGGCAAAATTCCTGCAACAAAAACTCCCAAGGAAAAATATGAACTGGTTACTGGCCATGGATAAGCTCAAGAAGGATTTTGAAAATCAAGTAAGAGAAGTGGAAGAAAAATTGGGAAGAGAAAAGAGAATGACTCAAGAAAATAATGAAAATAGAGTCAACAGCCTGCTTAAGGAGATGCCAAAAATTACTGAAGAAAATAACACCTTAAAAAATAGACTAAGTCAAATGGCAAAAGAGGCCCAAAAAGACAAAGAAGAGAAGAATGCCTTAAAAAGTTGAATATGACAGGTGGAAAATGAATTTCAAAAACTCACTGAAAAGAATAATTCCTTCAAAATTAGGAGTAAATGGAAGTTAATGACTTTATGAAAAATCAACATATTATAATACAGATCCAAAGAAATGAAAAAATAGAAGGCAATGTGAAATAGCTCACTGGAAAAACCACTGATGTGGAAAATAGATCCAGGAGAGACAGTTTAAAAATTATTGGACTACCTGAAAGCCATGATAAAAAAAAAGAGCCTAGAAACCATCCTTCAAGAAATTCTCAAGGAAAATTGCCCTGATATTCCAGAACCAGAGGGCAAAATAGAAACTGCAAGAATTCACCAATAGCCTCTTGCAAAAGATCCCAAACAATGCCTTAGTCATTGACTAGCTTTGTGACCCTGGGTAAGTCGCATGGCCCCATTCAGGCAATTTTTTAAATAAGGCTATCAGTTACATATAAAATGTCTGTGTTTGTGGAGGCAGATTCTATGTCAGGAGGTCCCCATAGTGATGAAATTGCTGGTCTGGACAAACACACAGAAAAGAGCCATTTGGATATAATAAGTAGAAGTAGAATTTTTAGAACATCTGCAAAAGATATAAATGATCACCTAATGTGTAGAAAATATGTTTCTTAAAATAAGGTGAATAACTGGAGCTTCAAAGTGCATTGTGAAAGTTTTGCAAAGTACTTAATAAATTAAACAAGTAAGGAACTGGAAGCATCTGATTACAAATTATGTACATAATTTAACATGATAATAAATCTATATTGATACTATTTGGGGGCACAGTCACTCATGTATTTGAAGTACAATACTATTTTTAATCAATTTTTAAATACTGAAATGTTTCAACTACTTTATATTTCATTTAGAAAATACTGACCACCTTCTCTATGAAGTGCTCTGCTAGGAACTTAGGAACTCAATCCTAAATTGATTTCTCCTAAAGTCACCTCTCCAACCTTCGCTTTTTAAGTTCATGGCAATACTTTAGTCCCCTTGACTAAACTGCAGCCTCTCTTTGTACCTTCCCTCTCTTTAACTGAGGCAGCTATGTAATGGAAATAGTGCTGGGCCTGGAATTAGAACAACATGAATTCAAATAAAACCTCAGGTGTTTAGTAGCTGTATAAGCCTGAACAAGCCCCTTAACCTCTGTTTGCCTCAGTTTCTTAAATTGTAAAATGGACATAACAGCACCTACTTTGTAGGACAGTTATAAGAATAAAATGAGATAATATCTGTAAAATAATATGTAATATCTTACATCATCTTTTGCATCTATCCCATAGTGTCATAGTGTCTGACACTAGACATTTGTTCCCTTCCTCTCTATTCTCCCACACAGTTTCAGTCAGGTATCATCTTTTTCAACTAAACTGCCACTCTAGTGAAGCATTCCTCATCTATTTGCTTGACCACATTTATAGAATATTAATTTATCTCTTTAACTCAAGTGTCTCTTCACCCAACTCCATCTTCCATATAGCTTTAATAGTGATTTTCCTAAAGCTGAACTCTGAAAAAGTCACTCCCCTACTCAACAAATTCTGATGGTGCCCTATTACCTTTAGGAAAAATGCTTGTGGAATGATTGATTTATCCTGTCAGTGTTTCTCCTCAGAAGTCATCTTTCACATCCATCCCATTCTCTTAACTCACACAGCCACTGGCCCAATGCATATCTTTACCACTTTACAAGTTTATTGCAAGAATCTTAATATCCAACTTGCTTCCTCTGTCCCTTTTCCAATCTATCCTTCTCATACCTATCTAAATAAACAACTTTCATCAACCAATCAATGATATGCTTAATGCTTATTGTGTTGAGAACTATACTCAGTATTAGGTATGCAAAGAGAAAAATGAAAACAGTCCTTGGTTAAATGGGAATTTATATTCTAATAAGGAGATGATGCACACACACACACATATATATATATACATATATATATATATATATATTACATGCAAAAATATAAGGAAAGTCTTCTTCATTTCCTGTCTTCTAAGATGACCAAGAAGAGGGGGAATAACCAAAGGGTAAAGAAGGGCTGTGGCCACATGCACCCCACCCACTGCACCAGTTGCACCTGCTACATGCCCAAGGATAAGGCCATAAATAAATTCATCATCCAAAATATCACGGAAGCCACACCAAGCAAAACATCTGCAAGGCCAGAATTTTCAACTCCTATGTGCTGCACATACTGTATGTGAAACTATATTCCTGTGTGAGGTGCACAATCCATAGCAAGAGGGCAAGGAATCACTCCCATGAGGCAAGAAAAAAACAGACATGCCCACATTGTTTCAGACCCGCAGGTGCTGCGCCTCCAAAGCCCATGTAAAGGGCTATCTGTCCACCAACACTCCTGGACCGATCAGAGAAAAATAAAATGGTTGGTCTAGCTTAAAAAAATAACGAAAATTCAGAGGAAGACAAGAACTTGGTGGGGATCTTGAACAGCATCAAATTGGACATTTTTATCTGAAATTTAGGGAAAATTAGAAATGCCAGTCATGGGAGACATCCAGGATATAGGTATTGAGAAAACATATGAAATGTTGCATGTGAGGAATAGCAAGAATGCAAATTGAGCTGAAATGTAGAGTTTGTGATGAGAACTCATGTATAAAACATCTGGAAAGACACAGTAGCCTGGAACCACACTGTGGAGCACTTTAAATATCAAAGAGGGAAGTTTATATTTGCTACAGAGACTTGTATATAACAAGTGAAAATAAATGTTGAATGATAGATTTACTGTATTTGATCTTAAATGTAATAAGTCATTAAAGCTTAGCATCAGGGAGTGACACTCTCAGTCTTGGGTTTCAGGAACTTGGCCAACTGTGCAAAAGATGTTTTAGATAGGGGAATATAGAAACAAGGAGACCAATTAGGAGATTATTGTAATCGTCCAGGTGAGAGGTGGTCAGCATCTAATATCTCTGTTTTTCATCATTCAATCATTTTCAATCATGCCCAACTCTTCATGAACCCATTTGGGGGTTTTCTTGGCAAAGAAACTGGAGCAGTTTGCTATTTCCTTCTCCAGCTCATTTTAAAGATAAGGAAACTGAGGCAAACAGGGGTAAGGATTTGCCCAAAGTCATACAGCTAGTAAGTTTATGAGGTCAGTTTTGAACTCAGGAAAATGAGTCCTCCTGATCCCAGACCAGGCATTATCTCCTGTGCCACCTAGCTCCATTAACATCTTTGTTGGCTATTAAAAATAGTTCTGACATTATTGTTGGCCTACTCCAAAATGTTCAACTTGCATTTAGGATACAACTTGACATTTTATCCTGATATTTCATTCCCTTTGTGATCTTGCTTTGAACATATTTAGCTCTGTTCATGTTCCATTCCAAGCTGGGCTTCATGGTCTAGTGGCATTAGAATCCTAGCTGCTCCTAAATATTGTTAGGCCATCTTCTGCTTCCACGAGGTTCTACTTGATGAGGCTATGGAGCATAGTGGGATGAACCCTGGGTCTGGAATCAGGAACACTTGAGTTCCTAAATCAGCCTCAAAAACTTACTAGTTTTGTGAACCTGGGCATATGACACCACCTCTGTCTTCCTATTTCCTCATATATAAAAAGGAGATAAGAGATGTTATCTTAGCCTCACACAGATGTTAAGAGGAAGGGCTTAGCACAATATTTGGCACTCAGAGGGTAAAATAAAAAATATATATACTTATTTCATGCCATCATTCTGGAAATCATTTTCTTCATCATTCTTTCCTTTCTTCATTCTAATCTCCCTTTCCTCATTCACCCAGCTAAAACTATTTACCCTTATTTCAAATATCCCTATGAAACACTGTCTGACTCTCTCCTTCAGTCCTGTGACTCCCTAGCCTGTGTTCTAGTAACATTTGCACATTCCACATCCCATCTCATCCCATCCCATTTCCTAATGTATGCCAATTAATGGATATGAATTGATGAGATCTGTATGTTTATAATTATATTAAAAATTTTAAAGAAATAATTTGAAGGAAGGAATGATGCGTTCCATGGATCTTGGCATTAGAAAAGAACTTGGAAGTCATTGCACCCAACTTCACCATCAATACAGACATCAATTTCTAACATTATCGATCAGTGGTCATATAGATGTTACTCAAACATTTCTAGTTATGGTGAATGAATTAGCCAGGTCATCATTGGTATTTTAGAATGTCGGGGATTATTAGAAAATTCTCTCTGATACTGAACCAAAATCTTCCTCTGTATAACTTGTAACTGTTTCTGATATCAGGAACATCATTGGTTATATCTAATTCCTCTTCCCCATGAAAAAAAAGGCATTCAGATTTAAAGATGATAATCTAGAAAAATATTCCTTTTGACTTCAATTATTCCTTCTGTGATAGAGCTTTTTAATTCTCTGTAATATTCCTAGATAGTCTGTCTCAATGATCCTCTATGTCAATTCTCCACTAACAGACCAAAATCATACTCCAGGTAGAGAATCACCATCGTAAAGCTGATCTTTGTGAAGGGGACCTTACTATCTTTCTTTATCTGTAAACTGTAACTCCATTAATACAGCCTACGAGAGAATTATCTTTGCCATTCACATCCCACTTTTGGCTTTTTTGGGGTTGTAGATGACTAAAATTCTTATATACAGAGAGAAACTTTGGATAATTGAGGATCAAAGAAAATTTAGAGGGAAATAAATGCAAGTATAGATACATAGTAATATAAAGTAATTTCAGGAGGAAGCGAGCATTAACAATTATGTAGATCAGGAAAGGCTTGATGTTGGATGTGGCCCTTGAGCTATGCTTTGAAGGAAGCTGTAGATCATAAGAGACTAAAGTGATAAGGGAATGTATTTCAGGAATGGCAGAAACAGCCCTTATAAAAAACATGGAGACAGAAGACAGAACCTCACCATAAGGGAACAGCTAGTTGTTCAGTTTGACAGAAATGGTGAGAGGGAAGAGGAGGAATATGAAATATAGGCCACAAAGATAGGTGGGGGCAATTTTATAAAACACTTTAAATTCCAAGGTCAACACTGGGTACTTAAAAACCACATTTATTTTCAAGTTCAGATTAAATAATATTGTTTTTTTTTAATTTTATAATAATTATTAAGGGGTGGCCAGGTGGCTCAGCGAGTAAGAGCACAGGCTCCAGTGTCAGGATAACCTGGGGATCAAGTCTGGGCTCAGACACTTAGCACCACACCCAGAAATAACTGGCTGTGTAACCTTGAGCAAGTTACTTAACCCCAATTGCTTTAAAAATAATAATAACTAGCAAAATTCTATTAGACTTGGAAAGAAGCAAATCATTCTTTGTATTCCAGGGTTTTTAAATCTTGAAGTAAAGGAATCCTTTAAAACACTCCTTATATAAGAAAATAACAACAGTTTTAAAGGATTGAGAAATCCCTGAGTAAGGAAGATATTTTTATGCAATATAACACTATAACACAAAATAACAATGTAATTGTAAATGATATGATATGATGTGGAATAGTGTAGCATAACATAATGCAATAATAACATGAAGGAAAACACCTTTGAAAGAATTAAGAATTCTAATAAATTCATTGATCCATCATGACTTAAGAAGACTACTGACATGCATTTAGACATGATCAATCTCTTTTTAAATATTCTCTGCGCTCATTTTTTGAGAAGATTTGAGATAGTATGGGGCATCTGAAAGGATGAGGTGATTTTTCTTTAATGCCATCATTTTGAATCCACTTTACAATCATTTCTCCCAAATATTAATAATTCGTTTTTTAAATCCTCATTGCCTTTAACCCAAAGATCCAAGTTTTTTTTTTTTTTTTAACAAAAACTCATTCTATTTACAAAAACTGTGGGGAAAACTGGAAAACACTATGGCAGAAACTAGATATCGACCAACATCTCACACCATTTACTAAGATAAGGTCAATATATATATATATATAATTTAGATGTAAAGAGTGATACAATAAGAAAATTAAGAGATTATGTAACAATTTACTTGTCACACCTATACATAAGGGAAAAAGTCATGACCAAACAAGATATAAAAAGCATTACAAAATGTAAAATGATTCATTTTATTATGTGAAATTAAAAAAATTGGCATAAATAAAACTAATGTAATCAAGAATTAGAAATAAAGCAGAAGTCTTAGAGGAAAGTTACAAGTATCTCTAATAAAGGCCAAATTACTCAAATATATAAAGGACTGAGTCAAAATTCATAAGAATACAAGTCATTTCCCAATTGATATGAATAAAGGATGGCAACAGACATTTTGAGATGAAGAAAATAAATACATCTACAATCATATAAAGATGCTCTAATAACTATTGATTACAGAAATGCAAATTAATACAATTTGAGGTGCCACCTCACATTCATTAGATGGCCAATAAGATATAAAAGGAAAATGATAAATGTTGGAGGTGATGTGGGATAACGGGGACACTAATGCATTGTTGGTGGAGTTGGAAACTAATTCAACAATTCTGGAAAGCAATTTCAAACTATGTACAAAGGTATATAAAACTCTTCATATCCTTTGACCCAGAAATAGCACTAATAGGTATGTATCCTGAAGAGATTTTTTTTAAAAAGGAAAGAAATGTGTTTGTTGTAAGAAAATATTCATAAGAATTCTTTGTCTGGTGGCTAAGAATCAGGAAATGAGGGGATTCCCAACAACTGGGGAAAGACTGAATAAGTTATGATATGTGGCTGTAATGGAATATTATTGTACTATAAGAAATGACAAGTAGGATGATTTCAGAAATATCTGGATGAATTTACATGAACTGATGCAAAATGAAGGGGAAAGAAGCAGCAGAATGATTTATTTGTTCTAAGCAATATGATTATCTGAGAAAATCCCAAAGGACTCATTATGAAAAATGCTTATCGGTCTCAGAGAAAGAACCTTTTTCATTATATCACAGGGCCTTCTGAATTTTTGAAGAGTCTTTTCTGGGATAGCTGTACTTTCCTTGACATCACTGACTTGCTGTCCATAGTACTTACGATGCTGGTGTGGGTTACTCTGCTGGGTATCCAGCTTGAGATGAACAACAGAGCAGCGTTTCTTGAACTGTGGGTCATGACCCCATGACCCACAGTTTAAGAAGTGCTGAAGGGGTTATGAGCGGAAAAAGTTTAAGAAGTCCTGAAATTGACAGTTGGAATAATTAATAGATTAGAGAGAATTATGTTAATTACCTTGCCATAGGGATGGCCCAGTAAAGATTATTTAGTAGTCATTTGTAGTGTATTAAGTAGAGTTCTCTTCTTTTCCCCAGCTATACCCAGCAGGATGTGATGCCAAGTCATATACATTATATCATTTGGCTTTCACAATTATTTTATGAGATATTATCTCCATTCACAGATGAAGAAACTGAGGCTCAGAAAGATTAAGTGGCTTGCCCAGAGTCACACAGCTGGTAAGTATCTGGCAGATTTTGAATTCATGTTTTATTTATTTTTAGTCCAGTATTCTATTCACCATATGATCTAATCCATACAGAAATATAAACCTCCTTGTTGGTTCTGATAATGCCTCAACCATGTAGGTGACCACAGTGCTCAGTATCCACAGATGATATATAATACACCTTCTAGAGCCACCCATATGTTATACATGCTATAGGGAAATTTTACACAAAGAGCCTGCTGGATTAGGCATTGATTTTTCAACCACCAGCTGATTATTGATGCTTCCATGGTCAGTGTTGCCTGAATTGGTAGGGGTAGAAGTGAAAGTAGATAAAGATTAAAAAGTAGATAAAGGTAAGTAAGTCTCCAAAATAGTTAATATAATATCATGAATCACTCATCAGAATGGGTGACCTGAGATTTATTAGTGGAGGAAATTACCATCTCTATGAGGTCATAGATTATAAATAAAAAATCGGAAGCCAAAAGACAGCCCACAGGCTGTCTAGTCTGATGCCCTCATTTTCTAAATAATAAAACTGAGATCCCAAGGAAGGAAAGTGACTTCCTTAAAGTCAAAAAGGCAGTAGACATCAGAGGTGAATAATGAATTTAAGGCTTCTGATTGTGGAGACAGAAGTCAATTAATTCTCTCTTGGAGTGTTATTACTTACAAAATAAAATTGAATAAAATGAAAATAGACCATCTTAGTCATATTCTAAAATAATTTGCTTATTATGGAGAAAACATGTAAGTTTTGTTTCTGACTTTCTGAGTGCATTTCCAAGCAGAGAAATGTTAAATTTTTGGTCTATGATCTTTAAAAGCTCTTAATCAATTCACCAAGATAAAATGTTCACTGGGAAGATATACCAGGGCAGAAAAAATGTTAGATTTTTTTCTGTTTTATATAACTTTCACTCTTATTTTCTCTGTTAATTTTCATTCCACATAATCACAAATTTCACATTGTCCTATACTCAAATAAATATTAGATGAATGCACACATGAACTGCCTGCTGAATATGACTGAGAAGCCTCATTTTGAGAGATCCTATAAATATCAATTGACAAAATGAAGGGATCCTGCAGAGGGCCTTGTCTTTTAGGTAATACATGGTCTAATTTTCTAAGGGTATGTCTATACCAGCTACACTATCACATTCAAAATTTCATGGGGTGGCTTTAAGAATTCAGGCATTTCTTTACAAATGCCATTGACTCAAGCTCCTATAGATTATGTCTCTCTCCTCCCCCCCCCCCCACACACACACCCTAGCTAAAGTTTGTTTCCAGTGAATTAATAGCACTTGAGTTCTATTTAGGCAATTAGTACAACTTAATTTTTACAAAGATATATTTATTTTGAAGATATGGCAAAGATAGAATTATAAACATTACCTCCACCACAATACTTTAGGAACACTTTCCTTGGGTCTCTAAAGAGAATGGTCTTGATACAATTTTATGTAGCATTTTCCTATCTAGTTCATACCCAATTTTGCATGACTGTCAAGTGTATCTATCATCTGGGTACCAAAAGTCATTTCTGGAGATCATTCTTTGATCCCCAGGGCATGAATGCTAGGATGACTATTAAACCAGCATAAATTTCCCACCTTGAAAATTTCTAGAAACTGCTAAATTAATGTTTATTGAATTACAGGTTCCAGATTAATCTCTTTTACATAAAATGAAGAAAAAGTGACACAAAATAACAAAGATTATTTTACTGGGACCATATTTTGGCATGGAGTGAAAGGGCTCAAGGACTTTCTCTTGACTCTATTGTTTTTTCACCAGATATCAGTAAAGAAGTCAAAGCATGAGTAGAGATTCACTAAGAGAAGTATAGATGCTCACTTTTGAATCAATTTTGAGAATTATTTTTCTTAATTGCTAACACTCATGTAGCAATTTATAGTTTGCAAAATGCTTTACATATATTAGCTCATTTGAGTCTTAAAAAAATGATAGGAATCAAGTGCCCATTTTCAGATGAGGAAACTGAGTCAGAGAGAAGAGTTAAATAACATGCCTATGGTCACAATCCACTGACTCTCTAAGCCCACGTTCAAACTCTTTTCAATTTCACATCCAGTTCTAATCTACTGTACCAAATAGCTACCTGTTCAAAGAGATCACTGCGTGGTGAGCAGAACAGAGTCAATTACTGATATCTACACATGCACAACAGTTTCTCCAAGACACTTCAATTACATGGCATTACAAACCTTCTGAAAGTAGTTTTACCAGACTCTTCCACATAGTAAATAGCATGAAAGATGCTCTTTCTTTCACCACTTTTCTGTTACACAAGGGAAAACATATATTTGTCATAATTTTATTATAAAAGGTAAATGAATGAGTAGTTTGGTAAATATGATTAATTGTCTGTTTCACTGTACCTTATTTTAAAGAAAAATGGTTAATTACACACACAATTATCCATAGCTTACTAGTTGAATGCATAATTAGCTATGTTAAATAATCTTCATTGGTGAATATCCTTCCATACTAAAAAAAATATGGCTTAGAAAAATCCTTTTTATTTATTAGTTCTCAAAGAAAATCTCTTCAAGTAATTTTAATCTCATTTTGCAGAACCACCTGTGTGACTACAGTATCATTTTATTTTTCTAAATGTTATCTCACTTGTATATTTCTTTAAAAAAATCCTGTTAAAACGATCATAATTTCTGAAGAGAGTGACTATTAGAATTCTTACATGTTTCTGTATTCTCAAGTGAAGTAATTTTGATGGTAATTCAAAAAGCATTTAGGTAAAAGTCAAAGGTTTCAAGAATGATCCCCTTTCCTCATTTTTTTTCCTATCCTAGCTTTTTTAGCAATAGCTAACACTTCAAGAGTCAAAATTTCTAATTACATGGGTAAAATTTGTAAGAGCTGAGAGAATGAAATTAGCAGAACCAGTAGAACAATACATGAAATGAAGGCATAAACATAACAGAAAAGATCAATCAACATAAGTAAGGGACAAACCAATGATGGTCCCAGAGTATGGACATTGAAAAGTCCTTTGCTGAAAGGTGAGTGGGCACAGAGTGTTTTCTACTTTGTCAGAAGTCTTTGACATATTTCTTCTTTTGGTTTTACTATTTTTGATTGATTCGTTACAATTGTTATTACAAGGGACAGTTCAATTTCAGTCATTGGAAGAGGAAATGGGTGTGCTGGGTAGGTAAACATGACTGTGGTTAAAATAGAAACCATCATTGCACCATTCTAACAATTAAATATGTGTTCAATCTGTCTTGGACCAAAGCATAACCTCTGGAAAGGTAAATTAATGTCAACCTATTGAAATGTGCATGCATTTTCCAGTTATTCAAATTTAGACACAAGAGATCAGAGTGATATATTGAACAATTGACTGTTAACATTTTCAGAAGGTTGTGCACAAAGCAATGGTCTTCTCTTCCTAGAAGCCAAGTTTTTGTAAGATTTTAAGGTGTCAGATTATAAATCTCTTCTGAGAACAAAGTGAGAAGTACCTTTACAAATTATATCTTCCTAGATTAATTATATCTCTGGTGTCTCAGTCTCTCTCTTACTGAGGCCTTGAGATAACCTTGTCATATTCAGAACACCAATTCTCTTATATTTGGTGGTCTTTTATCAGTTTTCTTTTCCTGTTTTAAGAGCCACCAATGAAATTATCCATTAACCTGGTTGAAGAAAGCCATTTATAATTAATTCCTGACTGTAAATATTATTCACATCTTGAGAAGGAGCATCATTGGCAATAACTTTTCCACTCTGACAGTTTTATGAATCTTCTCCTTACTAATTATCATCTGGAAAGCTTTCAAGTGATATCTTATTACGGTTCAATGGTTTTCTGATAAAGTTCTAATATGAGCGCCCTTACTTAAGGTTATTTCCTAAGATGCTAGGCAAAAGTTAACCAAGTGAAATGTATAAATTTATAGGTATCCAATTGAAGGTCTTCACCTTGTTGAAATTCATTTTGAAGCTAGAAAACCAACTGTCTGTGAAAATTATTTGTTCCTTCGAGATGCTCCACCAAACATATTTTAAAGGTCAGGTTGCAATGCCCTTTCATCTCTAGGAACCAGGGTACTGTGATAAAAAAAATATATGCATTTCATATAGCTATCCAGATAGAAAGAAAAACTAAACATGTGTCAAAAATATGGGGGTGAGTTTTTTTTTTGTTAATATTTAAGAAGAAAACTTCTGTTAAAGGAAAGAAGAGTATTTTGTTGTTCTAGTTTTTCAGTAGTGTCCAACTCTTTGTGACCCCATTTGGAGCTTTCTTGGCAAAGATACTCAAGTTATTTGCCATTTGTGTCTCCAAAGCATTTTAGAGATGAGAAACTGAGGCAAACAGTTCTAAGTCACTTGCCCAGGGTGACACTAGTAAGTGTGTGAAGCCAGATTTGAACTCAAGATGAAGAATCTTCCTGACTCCAGGCCTGCCACATAACTCATCTAGCTCTCCTAACAACCCTGTGAGATAGATGCCATCCTATTTTAAAGTCCTGCCGTCTTCTACCCTCAAAATGCAGTAAGATAAAAAAGCATTGATAGATTTTATTGACTTTATATCATACCCACCCCTCTATATTTGTTGAATTGAATTTATATAAAATGATTCAAATGAGTCTTATTTATAATTATCTTTTTTGATATGCTGATTACTCTAAGTAAGAAGTTATCACTGATGAGGTATACTGAGGCTAAATTCTAATTTTAAAATGGCTTAGTGGTAAATGTAACATATTAGAAGTGGAAGAGATGGGTTTGCATCCTAGATTTTCCATTTATTATTTGTGAAACCTTAAGCAAGTCAGTTAACACATACATGTGTATTGTATATATGTGTATGTATGTATATGTAGACATATGTGTAAGTATATATGTGTATATGTACACATATATGGATGTGTATAAAATGTGTGTGATCTATATTTACCATGCTTTTCTTTTTTACATTTTCAATTCCAGATTTTCTCCCTCCCTTTGATCTCCCCCATACACTGAGAAGTCAAACAATATAATATTAATTATACATGTGAAATCATTCAAAATATATTTCTATATAAGATATATCATTAAAATAATTTTTAAACAAGAAATATACACTTCAATTTGCACTCCGAGTTCACCAGTTCTCTCTCTGGAGGTGTATAGCATTTTCTCATCATGATTTCTTTGGAATTGTATTGGATCACTGTATTGATCAGAGTTGCCAAGTGCTTTACAGCTGATCATCAATACAACATTGTTGTTACTGTGCACAATGATTTATTTCCCAGTTCCCACTATGCATCAATTCATCTAAGTTTTCCATGTTTTTGTTTTGTTTCATTTTTTTCTCTCTCTTCATGTCTTATAGCACAACAGTCCTTCGTCAAAGTTGTATGTCACAACTTTTTCAGTTATTTCTCAGTTGATGAGCATCCCTCAAACTTCCATTTCCGTGATACCACAAATTTTAAAAAAGAACTGGTATATTTTTGGCATATTTGGGTCTGTTTTCTTTAATTTCTTTGGAATACAGACCAAGTAGTGGTATTACTGTTCATAGTTGGCCATAGTTCCAGATTGTTTTCCATAATGGTTGGACCAGTTGACAACTTAACCAAGATTTTGTTAATGTACCTATTTTCCCCTATCCTCTCCAGCATTTATCATTTCTGATAGGTGTTAGATGGTACCTCAGAGTTGTTTTAATGTGCCTTTCTGTAATCAATAGCAATTTAAAGTATTTTTTCACATGACTATAGAAAGCTTTGGTTTCTTCTTCTTTGGCCTGTTCATATCCTTTGACCATTGCAAATTGGGAAGGCCAATCAATTCTCAAATAGTCTTAGTTTTCTCATCTGTACAATGAGGAAGTTGTACAAATTGACCCTTAAGTTCCCTTCTAGCTCTTTAGGAAATTATAACTTCTTTGGGATCAACCTTCTGTGCCTTTAATTTTCTTTAGTTTCAATTCCAGCATCCTATTCCATAGGATTGAATCCTAAAGGATTTTTAACTATACTGAAATTGGGTAGTAGTAAGTGACATTAAATAAAACATCTTATCCAATAGAATTATTTCTGGAGTACTTATTTTTATATCATTACAGTAAAAGATCAAAATAATTTGATATTAGAGGACAACATATGCTAAGAAAGATTCACCCATCACTACTGACAAGATTATCAAAAAAAAATCAGAACAGACAAACTGTCAGAACCATTTCACAAGGAAGACATTCTTTAGTGTAAGTTGCCGATCTTCAGCAACACACTGGGAAATTTGGGCTATGTCAAAATGTAGAACTTGTCTGACTGTGATGACAGCGGAGTTATTTGAAGAAATATCAGTCAAGGAAATACAAAACAAGGGTTTGACTTCTTTGAGAAAACTGACAGACCTGATGTCTGGGGTGTTCTTATCTGTAGATGGAAACCTAGGTTTATCAAAATTTTGGGATTCCTTTTGACCTGTAGTATATATAGAACCAATATCCTGCCTTCTGACATTTGATAAAAATCCTTAATATATTAGAACTTATACATCAAGAGACATCTCATACTTCTTGAAAGGTTTATTTTTGTTTTGTTATATCACTTAAACAATATTTAAAACTCAGACAAATCTCCATAATAGAAAGCATGAACTCAATTAGCTCTATCCTTATGACTCCCCATGAGCTTTTTAAATAACTGTTCTCCCAAGGAAAAATCCAACCATGTAAAATTATGAGAAACTAGCACCATTTATTGCTCACATTGATAATGTCCTATTATGGCTCAACTGGTCTGAGAGTAGAGGGAAGAACTATTTCTGGTCAGGTGAATGTAATGTAGGTTTTCTTTTAGCAAACTGACTCCATTATGATCACTGGCTTTTATTCTGCTGACCAGTTAGTGACTATATAATAAAGCAGGCAATGATGAGCTAGTATTTCACTTGATAATTACTTGATATTTTTTCTTGCCAAAATTACTGTATTCAAACAGAGAACCTCCAAATTTGATATGGGGTTAATAAGACAAGGAATGCAGAGGGAACCAGGACATATCATAAAGATATGGAATTGCAAGTTATTATACTTAGAATATTAGTAGCAGAAGGAAATTTATGAGTCATCTAGTACAGAACCCCTCACTCTCTAAATATCCTCATATGTTTTCAATATTCCTACTTTCTAAGGCTATATGTTTTAGAGTGCTGATCTGAATACATAAATGGGGTTTCCCTGCTGAAAGTTACTCTACAGCAAAGACTTCACAGGTATAAACAAAAAAACAATAATAGCAACACAATATTGGCATTTAATTTAGTTAATCTCTTCATATAGTATTCAATACTGAGAGTCATAGTGCAGCTTATGTAGGGGATAAAGCACTGGCCTTGAACTTCAAAAGACCTGGGTTCAAATCCTGTCTCATAGACTTATATCTGTTCATCTTTGGATCCCATTCTGTCCCTATTTTACCAGCTTGATTTGCCATCTGTAATATGGGGATTATAAATAAAACTTCCATCACAGTTGCATTGCATGGCTCAGCTCACATGAGAAAAATTTTTGAAAGTGCTAAGAAACTTGGAATATCATGTAATGCCAGTTGGTCATACAACAAAATAGGCACTTATTGAGTGCTATGTCCCAGGCACTGTGCTAAGTGCTGGCATACAAAGAAATGCAATTATAACTAGCTTCAAGGATCTTCAACATAATGGAGGAGAAAACATGAAAAAAAAATTAAGTCATGGACAATATATACAGAATAAGTGAAAGGTGTTCTCGGAAGACAAGGTATGAGTAGTTATTATTACTAGTAATAGCAGTGATTGTTAATAAACTAAAATAAATTATTTTCTGGTGAAAGTTAGCATTCTTGAAAATATTGTAAATGTGATCATTGAGTTTCAAAGGGCAAATATGAAAGGGTTTTTGGGGGGTATTTTTTTTAGTCTCACTGATTGATTGGATAGTTATTGCATTAACAATGGTGATGATTATGTGTGGCTTTAAAAATGCCTAATAATTTATTTTATTAGTATTATGGTGATGTTTTATCCCCTTGACATTTAATCTTGTACTCTATAAGCATGAACCCAATTTTGTGAACAGATTAATTACTAGTAGGTAATTAAAAGATTAAAAAAAACATCCATTCAATGGCAAATGGTTTAATGTAGCAGGACATAGTTATAGAGCAAGTATCATATATACTTATAAAAACTTGCCAAGCACTTATTAGTATTTATTAAAATGGTGAGAATATGCAAATTCTCCCTGATATTCACTTACCAAGTAGAGATAAAATATTCCTTTACATAAGGTAGTGATGCCTGAAGGAATTTCATCAACATTATGTGTAATCAGCTACATATTTGGTGAATATCTTTTGATACAATCATTTCTGTCTGAAGTCAGGGCAAGTTATTTTCTTTTCTTTGAATACTGGCTATTTAGTCGAGGAAAATACACTGAGCAAATACTTTTAAGGTGTTTTATATCCATTACATAAATGGAAGTGGTTTGAAAGATGCAATATTATCTTATTGTGTTTGTAATTCCTATTTTCATTATTGTATTACTGATATTGTAAATTTATTTGATATTTATTTTAGTATCAAAGAGATGTTGCTAATTTTTTTCTAAATATATGTTAAGTACAACAACCACCTGGATAGTATTGGTAATGGTAGTTGTTATAGCAGTGTATAAAATCATAAAGCTAAAACCAAAAGAAAGGTTTAAAATAATCAGTTATTGGAAACATTTCAAGATTCTTCTACCCACATATTGATTCCCTCTCTCCAAGTTGGTCAATTAGCCTCCTAATATTAGATAACCCTGGACAATTATTTTTAGGGGAAAAAAAGATGAACATCTGCTTAGCAAGTATTTTAAGATTTTTTCTCTTGAAATTAAAGCTATATTATAAAATTCAATTAGTTATTTATTTTAATTCTTCTCCCTTCCAATTGCATTTAGTACAAAAGGTATTCAATTAAATAAGATTCCCTCTCTATCTTCATTATTACATCATTAACTAAATAAAAATTATAGACCAGATCTTCAGATTTGAGGTTGTTACATAAACCTTCTTCTACTTATAGCCTGGAGTGTTCTAGGCGGTAGCTGCTTGAGTCATGCCTTTGATTTGTTGGGAAAGAAAGATTCTTTGACTGTCAGTTGCATGACAAGGGTTGTCATAGTTTTAATATGCTTTCAAAACCTTTCATGCATAACATCAACTAAGGGTGGTCATTTGTTTATGTAGATCCTACAGGAGGCTTGTTTGAATTCATTTCATGGACTTTGTTTAAATTCAACATAACCATACAACTAGGTTATCATTATGGATGAGAAGGTAGGAAGATAGTGGGTGCCCACTTGGAAGAAAGGTATGGGTGATTCCTGTACATCCTGCTCAAAGAGAAACAAAAGTTAATTTTACACATGAGGTTAAAGTATTTCAGATTGCAATCCACAGTATACACAATGTTGTAAAACCTAGCATTCTTTATATTTTACTACATTTTTCTTTAGAAAACTCAAGTAAAATATTTTTAAATGACTTAAAATTGAGTTTTAAAGACATTAATTTCAGCCACTATCTAATTTCATTACAAAGACAATAAGAAATCAAATTGTCAAAATTGAAAAGGAAAAAAGGACATTCTAAACAACTGAATGGGATATAAATAAAAGAATTAGAAACTAATTTATGCTGTATTATACCCTGTAAAAACTTTAAAGAAAATACAAGTACCTATAAAATATAAAATACATATACTAAATAATGTGGTATAAGAAAAATTATAAATCCATAAATGAACACCCAAATGGTAAATAAAATAACAACCAGATGCAGATATTGAAAGAAAAATTACCTGCAATATCATAGAAATTGTTTACAAATTATAAAGTATGAAATGGAGTCAGAGAGACAATGAAAGTGTTCAATCATATTTCTTCAATGAAAAAACAAAACAAAACAAAACCCATGGCTCTGATATCCAAACCAGAGTTAGATGAAATAGAGAAAGTAAGTTATTTAGAAATATCTTGAAATAAATAATTAACTGCTATAGTAGCATGTCAAAAATATACCATATGACCAGATTAAATTGCTACCAGAAATTTAGGAATGATTCCACATTAGAAAAACTATCAAGATAAACCATATTTATCATCATCATCACTATAAGGTTTGCGCAAAGCTTTAAAAATATTATCTCATTCTTCTCACATCTATTAGACTAGCTAATAAGACAGCAAAGAAAAATGACAAATTTTGGAGTAGATGCAGGAAAATTGGGATACTACTTCATTGTTGGTGGAGTTGCAAAGTGATCCAACTTTCCTAGAGAGCAATTTGGAACTATACCCAAATGGCAAACAAACTGTACATACCCTTTCATCCAGCAATACCACTATTAGGTTCTTATCCTAATTAGAGCATAATAAAAAAGGGAAAAAAGTATCCACATAAACAAAAAATATTTATAGCAGTTTTTTTGTGGTGACCAGGAATTGGAAATTGAGGGAATGTACATCAATTAGGGAATGACTGAACAAATTGTGGTGTATGAATGTAATGGAAAATTCTTGTGCTATAAAAAAATGATGAGTAGGAAGGTTTCAGGGAAAAAAACTGGAAAGACTTGTATGAACTAATGCTGAGTGAAGAGAACAGAACCAAGAGAGCCTTGTACACAGTAATAGCAACATTGTGTGATCATTAACTATGATTGACTTAGCTCTTCTCAGCAATACAATAATCCAAGACAATTCCAAAAGACTCATAATGGAAAATGCTACACATATGCAGTGAAAGAACTCTAGAGTCTGAATGCAGATTGAATCACATTATTTTGACTATTTTTACGTGGCTTTTCCTTTTTGTTCTGTTTCTTCTTTCATGATGTGATGAATACAGATATGATGAATACAGATGACTGTTATATCCTATATCATATTGCTTGGCATCTTGGGGAGAGATGGAAAGGGGGTTAATTTGAATTCATAACTTTATTTAAAAAGGAATGTTGAAAACTATCTTTACATATAATTGGGAAAATATGTTTACCAAAAAAAATCATCTAATTTGATCCTCTTGATAACCCTGAAAATTAGGTGCTGTCAACATTTTATGGATGAGGAAAGAGAGGCAAATAGAGCTTATTTGCCGTACCCAAGTTCAGACAATTCATAATTGTCTTAACAATGCATTTGAACTTAGGTTTCCTTGACTCTGGCTCTAGTGTTGAACTATTGTGCCAACAGGCTGACTCAGAAATAGACATTTAGCAAAATATAACATGCATGTGTCATTTTTAAAAATAAGGAAAAAATGGCATTTTACATGATTACCAAAATAGCCTAAAGGAAAAGAACTTTTAAAGATTTTAGACCTCAACAGAGAATTTAATGAAATAACTAATCACACCTTTAATCTATAGATGTCCAAGCATGTCTTCTGCTTCTTGAAAGAGAAATAGAGGCCTAAAGGTACAGAATGAGGCACATGTTTTCTGATAGGAACAATGTGTTAGTTTTTCTTAGCTATTTTTATATATAGGGCTTATGGCTAGGGACTGCTCTCTCAAGTTACTATATCATTCAAAGGGAGTGAGACCCACAGGAAATGACTCTCTGAACCTCACTTCTGCCTTTGTCTTTATGATGATACCCATGTTACATACATCAGAGTTTTGTTGTAAGAATAAAAAAAACATACCCATTCACCAAATTTATAAACATCTGGTGTAAGTAATATGATTGGTCCTAAAAACACATTTTTTAAAAAAGAAACAATTTTAACCCTCAAATTTATGTTTACCTGTTCATCATCTATTAATATTTCTGTATGTATATAGATATATGTGTGCATATATATATATATATATATACACAGTTGAGCATGTATCTGCATATATACATGAATTTATATCCTTTAAGCCTTAAAGTACTATAAGCGTATAAGGTGTTTTTCTAAAGGCAATAAAATGAAGTAAATAATTAAAAAGTCCTGGATTTGGAATCTGAGGATAAAGTCCAAAGACCAACTGTGCAATTGGAGAAAAGTACCCCAAGCTCTCTGTTACGCAGTTTGTGTTAAATTTCACAGCCTCTTGCAACTACTAAACTTATGAGCCTATGATTCTAATGCACCATGATCTCTGGGCTCATTCTGCTGAATTACATCTATCTAGGTTTGGGGAGAAAATCTGAAAGTATAATGATTTCTGGAGGTATCATATTATGAGCCCCTATTTAGCATCACTGCAATATCAATCAACCAGTTGACTCCAATAAGTTTTAGAAAAAGGACACCTGCTGAGAAGAGATCAGAAGGACATAATTTACAAAGCCTCCCCCACACCAAGGTGCATCCTCTCATGTGAATTCACAGTCTCTGAGAGAGTGAGCTCAGATTTCAGTGCAAAGGTAGTGAGGCACAAATATAGGGAATGCATAGGGTTAAGGGGGTTCCTTGAAGCTTCTTGTCCTGGGAGTCCTCCTCCACATTTGAGGAGTGCTCACTAAGTTTACTTCATGGTTAAGTGTAAGTGATGAAAAAGTCATTGTGTTGCTTAGCTGAGGTGAGTCCTTGTAGGGCACAGTGTCTTGGCTGATGAATAAATGGAAGGGCTGCCTCAAGAAGCTTGCATCACTTATGTACTCACTTCTCACCTTATTTGGCTGCTTCTACTGTTAGCTACTATTGCCAATGGGATCACTGAAAGCTTTGATGGATCTCCTCATCTCATATGTCACTTGAGCATTTCCCTTTGGAATACTTGGCTACCTGAGATCAAGAAAGAATAAAAATCAAAGAAACATGGGCACATTGTGGCTGGCTGGGGGGTCGGATAGCCATTGTCTATCCTCTACCTGAGCACTTGCAATAATTTTTATTTTGCTCACTACCAGGAAGGAATGGCCAAAAGATCTCCAAAAGTTTGTATCAGTCCTATTGCATAAAAATTCAATTCCAGCTAAGAATCTTTTGACTCATCAGTCCTCCTATATCCTCAGCCAAACATAAAATTTTAATCACCCCAAGATATTAACTCCACTATAATCAATGCCCTATATAAGCTCACTAAACCTACATAACAATTTGGAATCATACAGGAAATACTGTGCATGCTCTATAGAACTCACCAAGAAAGGAAATGAAAGCATCTTCTGAGGACCACCCCCACATTGAACAATTTCTTCATTTCAATAAGAGAATTCAGAAACTATAATCTTGAATATATTGCTGTAATTATATTAGTGTAAAACCATCCCCAATTCACATTATATTTCAGTTGTTAGTATAGTCAATCTTCAACTTTTGTGGGAGCAATATTCTTAGAAAATGGTGAGAAAGACAAAAACATGAATGTTGACACATTGAACTTATGGAAAATGGGGGGGTTATGTTCTCATAACCACCACAAATTATAATCCTTCACTAAAGATTTCTGAAAATACATTTCTCTGCATCTAATTCTTTATTTAAAAACATTAATTCTAAAAATATGCACTTATTCTAACTCAGTAAATACAAAATAACTCATAAAATGCAGACAGAAAATAAAACTGGTAATATGCAAACTTTTTTCTCACTAGTAATTCCCTAAAATCCAATGATATTTTGTGCTAACATCTCAATAAAAATTTATTTCCGACAATATTCACTTTTCAAAACAATTAAATCTACCACATCATAAATACTATATAGTAAATAAAATTATTAAAACTGAAACATTTTAAAAAGTTGAATCTTATCTTCCACTGTGTCAGATGGCAATGTGAGGGTGTTATACTATATATTATACTTCTCTAAAAATCTCTACTTTGGCCACCCTCTCAAAACCAAAGGAAAGTTTGTTGGAACTTCATCGCAGCTGTCAGAACACAACAAAACTTGTAAGGTGTCAGCATGACCTTAGAGCCCAAAGGATTTGAACTATACATTGGGGTCATGATTACAACGTAAAACTTGAATTTTAAAGGTAAACAATGAAAACATTCAATGAATATATGGGGGGTTCTTTACAACAGTAGAGTGAATAGGACCAGTGAAGCATCTAGTAAGATACCAGGCCTCTACAAACTTGAACTTATTGCACCTCTCATTTTTTCTTCTCTACTTCACATAGCCACAAATATGCACTTTTGTCACACATGGATGTTTGCAGTAGAGAAAGTTTAACATGGGAATATTGCAGATTGACACTATAGTATCTCTTTTCAATTGCATGATTTAAATTATTCATTTAGGTATAGTATTTCTTCGTAGATTGTAAGATCCTCGAGGAGATATTTTTGTAGTAGTATGCCCTGCTACTGCCATGATGTCTTGCACATGGTAAGTCCTTAAGAAATTATTAACTATTTTTGTGGTTAAATATATAAGATAACCTTCTTCCATAATATTAGAGACTGTGAAGCATCATGTGAACATTCAGTGTTGTGAAACGTAGGGTGAAGAACACGGGAACATAGAGTAGAAAAGAGTAGAGATAAGGGACCCCTGAAAGGGTAGAAGTATTTTAAAAAACTGAGTAACTAAAAATAAGGTTAGATTAATTCTCATTCTGCCAATGGTTAGCCTTGATTTTTTTTCATAAACTAAATCCAACTGAAATTATCTATTCACCATTAAAAAAAAAAAAGAAAAGAAAAAGGCCCTCAAGGTCCCAACAGTAACAAAGGAAAAATTCCCCTTCTTTTTTTCATATAGTAGTTGGTGAAAATTTCCTTCTTAATCAATGAGCTTCTCTGATGCTAAAACTAAAGATGTACCTAATACAATTTTCCATCCATGAAAGTCATTTTTTCCCAGGAAATTTTGTCTTGCCTTTTTTTTTGGAGAGTGATGAATATCTCTGTAATTCATAAATTAATATAATTCCATGAAAGCTTTCCAGAGACTATAACTCTAAGTATTTCCACAATAGTATTTCCTTATCACAATGTGTGCAACTCATAATGATTTATGATAATTAGCTTCAAAAGCATATTTTCTATTGAAAAATCCTTTTATTCAAATTAATGTCTTTCACATTGCTTCAAGTCCAAGTTACAACCTTATTTAGGATTTTATTAACAGTCTTGTTACCATAGGGACACAGTATTATAATATTACCATCCTGTTAGTGAATAGCTATCCAAATCCTTGCAAAACAAATAATAAAGGTTTAAAATTGCAATTATTTGTCAGTAACCACTTCTTATTATCTGAATAACTACAACGTAACAGGGCCTGAAGTTATGTCAATAAGTTATGAAATCTTCTGTATTGACTACCCTATTCACATTCAAATATATTTTTAAGTTTTATTTATGGAGTTATGCCCATGGGATAGAAAGTTTTCAAAATCATGCCAGTCTTTCTCAAAATTTAAAGCAATGGGATAGCTTTCACTTACTACTTTTCTGTTATCACAGTAATTAAGATGGCAAGACTCTTAGCAAAAGCAATTACTAATCTATTGAGACTTAAATATTCATCAATTTTATTAAATATTCCACATTTTTGGCATATATTTGGGCATAGTAATTTTTGATAACTGTTAAATTGATATTTATTTGTGAATGTCATATTCTCATTCTTTAATGTGTTAATTTTTTTCTTCATTTTCTACCTCTTTGTTTTGTTGCATCCATCTCTTCCTCATATGTCTTTCAACCTCTTATCAAATTAACAAATTATGTATCTATTTTCTTGGTATTCTCAATAAAAACAGCTTACAATTTTATTTATCATCTCAATTATCTTTTCATTTACCAATTTATGTTTCGTTGGATAGGACTATTTATAAAGTACGAAGCATGATGCCTGAAATCCAATAGATGCTTTAAAAATGCTTATGTGCTATCTACTCTTCCCCATCTTCTTCAGTTTTTAGGATTTCTGCTTTTGTGTTTGCTCTACATTTAGCAATTGGCTGATTTTCTAGTATTTTTTCATTGCAAATTCAATTTATTCATCACTTTTTTTTATTTTGTTAATATATGTGTCTAGAGACATACATTATTCCCTAAGGAATGCTTTCATTTTCTTTTAGCATGCTGCCTTTTTTTTAATCATTTTATTTAATGTGATTGTACTCCTGATTTGCTCAGGCCAAGGAGTAGGTGTTTGAGAATGTTCCCAGGATAATAATGAGTACTTGAGTGAGATGATTAACAGGCATCTAGGTGTTCTCAATTTGTTTGCCTTCCAGTGGAGAGTCATTTTTGTTCACAAGCTAATTTTCTTTACTTTTTGACCTATCTTATTTTAAATGTGAAATTATAGAGTGATATTTCAGGGTAAAAAGGCCCCAGGCTCAGAGAGAAAGTCCACGGTAAGAATTTCCAATTATTGAATGCAGGAAGATTCTGACTTAAATCATTATTAAAAGATAATTCTCTTTAAAGAAGACCTGGCAAAAGTCTTGGCCAATGTCTAGCCAGCCTGAAACTAGAGAAAGGCGCTTTTCACTGTTAGCCGCAAAAGTTACATCTTTGACCATTCCAATGGCCTTCCAAATATGATGGGAGGAGTTAGTGAAAAGTTATTAACTGAAATGAATTTTGAATTGTTCAGTAAAGACCTTTGATGATAGCCCTTAGTAGCAACTACTACCATCTTCAAGTGTTTTTGCTTTGGTTTTGGTTTTGAATCAGAAGTTCTGGTAGCGACCAGTCTTATTTCTAAGTATTTGGCAAACAAGGCCTGAAGAGGAATAGATAATCTCAGGCAGAGCATGTAACATTTTTTAATTACTCCTTATCCTTACCCACCCACAATGATATACCTCCCTGGAGATTGATCTCTCTATTACAAAGCAATAAAACTTACAAATGTTTTTTAATAATTTTAAACTTTTGAAATTAGAGACATTTTATTTCTCATGAGTTAAAAGCAAGGTAAATTTGAATGAAGGCTTTGTATCCTTGCAATTATACAGGGAAAGAGAAGACACAGAAATATTAGTTATTATCAAAGATTGCATTTGGTTTTTTGTTTGTTTTTGTTTTGTTTTGCTTTTTGGAGGGGGGAGGGCAGGGTAATTGGGGTTAAGTGATTTGCCCAAGGTCACAGGGCTAGTAAATGTTAAATGTCTTAGGTCACATTTGAACTCAGGTCCTCCTGACTCCAGGGCCGGTGTTCTATTCACTGTGTCACCTATCAGCCCCACAAAGATTGCATTTGTTAAGACATTACCTGATTACAAGTCATTCACAGAAACCTCTGAGCATATATGTAGCATGTTCAGGAAATTTAGTGAAACTATAATAAATATATTAAAACTTTAATCTTAATATAGACTAGGACAATTAAAAGATTTTAAGTAAAATATGTTTGACATTTTCTGAAGTAAATTAAGTTTTGGAAAGCCTCCAATGAAATTGAGTAGGAAAATGGCAAATAATAATTATATTTTATATAATATATAATTACTTAATAAATTAAGCAATCTGAAAATATTAGTTCTGTTATTAAGTTTAACTGAAAGACCAAAAACATAGAAAAATAGAAGACTTTAGATTTTAAATTTTATAGAAGTAAATGAATCTCTTGAGCTGTTTAACAAGGCTATTGGACAGCAAACAATTTCATCTGTTTTTAGAATTAAGTTGGTTGTAATAATGTGGTTATAAACTAGCTAAATATACATTCATATAAAATTATATCTTATAATTAGTTAACAGGATAATTCACATTAACATTTGGCCAAGTTATTGCATTGGCAATTCCTCATTTGGTCCAATATTCTGGAGGATTAAATTATCTCATGAAAACAGGTCTTAAAAATTAAATTGAAACTTTCTGCTTAAATCCAAGCATTTAGATAAAAGTGATGATTTATTATACTCATGATTTGCCTGAATGTTTCCACAATGCAAACACTGTGTGAGATATTACTGCCAAAAATACTAATGCTAAGTCTATATTAAGAACAGTAAAGCCTACAAGCCTAAGGAGGGGAGAGTGCTGTGGCTCCCTGTTCTGGTCAAATACCATTGAGTACAAGCCTTAGTACCACACTATGAAGGACATTCGTAATTAATTCATATTTATTAATCACCTACCATGTACCAGATAGTTTAGTAAGAGCTAGGTAAACAAATTAAAAGTCAGTCCCTTCCCTCAAACAGCTTCCAATAGTATTGGGTAAGTAAATATACAAAAGGAAACTGAAAATAGGTAGTGAGAGGGAAGGGCTAAATTCAATGATTCCAGTTTTTAAAAATACAACTTTTCTAGAAATTCCTTTCTAACCATCACATTCAGAGTAATGTCACTGCTAAAAGCCTCTAATCTGATAATAACAGATGTGTTTATATCACAGATAAAATCAAGTGTCTCAGCAACTAAGGGTTGTACAGGTCCTTCATTGAGGAAGTATAGTACAGTGAACACAGTAAACAAAGAGCACTGATTTTGGAATTTCAGGACTTAGGGCCAAATTCTGTCTCTCTTCCTTCCTATCTATGTGATATTGAGCAAATCAGTTAATATTTCTTAGGCTCAGTTTCTTCATTTGTCAAATAAGAATGTTTATTTAAGCCTTTAACACATCTCTAATTCTAAAGCATTGATAATCTCGTTGTAGCACAAAAGTTATCATTAAAATATTACCCTTTTCTCCAAAATCCATTGTTCTCATCTTTTCCAAAGAGATTTAGTCATTTCTGGGATATTTAAAGAAATTCACCTTCCCACTAAGCATGATAGGAAATCAGTAGGTTTATTATAGATGACTGAAAGACTGGAATCCAATTCTGATTCATTGCTAAAATTATGCTTGTTCCTTCTATCAACCTAATAACCTTGAATACATATATAGAACTCTAAAAACCAACAAGAAAATACCACCTCACTAACTCATTTTGCATATATATATATATATATATATATATAAAACAGAAGAACAGAATGGGGAGAACAATTTGTCCAAGGTCAAATAACTAGACACTGGTTAAGTCAGAACTATAATCTAGGTTTACTATCTCCAGTATTAATTGCACAGTACTCCCTGTTCCTGACAGGTTGACTTTCTTATTACTGCCTATACACGTGAGGCTTATACCAGCAACCAAGCCCTTTATTTTTCTATGTTCCCTACAACTCGACTGACTGTCTCCCACTTTCTGAGACATCTAGATCCTATCCATCCTTTAGAGTTCAACTCAAGACTTTTCCTCCATCAAACATTCTCTGACTTTGGCCCAAAATAATATTTCACTGCTCTAATCTTCCCTTTACTTAGCATCAGGGCCATGTGTTTTATTCTCTAATTCTGTCATGACACCTAGTCTCTAAATATTATAAGCACACTTGAGAGCTAGAACTTTCTCTTTATTCCTTTGTTGTTCTACATCATACCTAGAATGCTACTTTGCTTAAGGTATATTGTAATAAATGCTTATGAGTTGACTGAACTTAAACAATTTAATCTCCAAGAGCCTGATTTATTATAACAATGGTAAAAATGT
>NW_027186457.1:15989095-16030984 GCF_028583685.1 Petaurus breviceps papuanus | reverse complement strand
AGTATGCATCACAGTCATACATTTTTTAATTCACATTTAAAATAAATGCTCCAAGGACCTCACTGTATTTTGAAAACACAACAAAGGAATATTTTGTAACAACCTTATGTGACAAAGTGCTACCAAATCATGAGATCCTGTAGCAAACTTCTTTGTGGTACCATGCAAAGAGCTCAAAAATCAAGTAATTGACTAGCATGATGGGCAAGTAGAGGAAGCATAGTCAGTCCATAGAATCTTTTTTGGAGAATAAAAAGGATCAAAACATGGAATGAGAAGAAGACAAAAAAGTCAAAACTCCTGCATCAAAATGTTCCAAGAAAAACATGAACTGGTCTCTAGCCTAGTTCTAGTTCTCTAGGAGCTCAAGAAGGACTTTGAAAATCAAATACAAGAAGTAGAGGAAAAATTGTGAAGAGAAATCAGAATGATGCAAAAAAATCATGAAAAGCAAATCAACACCCTCTCTAAAGGAGACCCAAAAAGCACTAAAGAAAAAAAAAACACCTTAAAATATAGACTAACTCAAATGGCAAAATAGGCCCAAAAAGCCAAAGAAGAGAAGAATGCTTTAAAAAGCCAAACTGGTCAGATGGAAAAAGAATTTCAAAAGCTCACTGAAGAGAATAATTCCTTCAAATTAGATTGGAACAAATAGAAGCTAATCACTTTATGAGAAATCAAGAAGGTATAAAACAAATTAAAATGAATGATAAAATAGAAGGCAATGTGAAATATCTCATTGGAAAAATCACTGACCTGGAAAATAGATCCAGGAGAGAAAATTTTTATTAAACTAGCTAAAAGCCATGATCAAAAAAAAAAAAAAAAAAACGAGCCTAGACATCATCTTTCAAGAAATTATGAAGCAAAATTGACCCGATACTCTAGAACCAGAGAGCAAAGTAGAAATTGAAAGAATTCACTGATCACCTCTTGACAAAGATCCAATAAAGAAAATTCCTAGGAATATCATAGCCAAATTCCAGAGTTTCCAGGTCAAGGAGAACATATTACAAGCTACCAGGAAAAAACAATTTGAGTATTGTGGAAACACGAGCAGGATAACAAGAGATCAAGCAGCTTCTACACTAAGGGACCTAAGGGCTTGAAATATGATATTCCAGAGGTTAGAGGAGCTAGGATTAAAATCAAGAATCACCTACCCAGCAAAACTGAGTATAATGCTTCAGGGAAAATACGGTCATCCAATGAAATAGAGGATTTTCCAGCATTCTTGATGAAAAAAACAGAACTGAAAAAAAAATTGACTTGCAATTACAAGAAGCATGAGAAGGTAAACAGGAAAAAGAAAACATAAGGAACTTATTAATATTGAATTATTTACATTGATACATGGAAAATCAATAACTGTAACTCATGAGAATTTTTCCAATATGAGGATAGTTGAAGGGAATATATATGTATAAATACATTTATACAACACACACATATGTAATATGTATGTATAAAAGGATGTATGTAAGTATAAATGTATATATGTATATATAGGAGGGTGTATGTGTGTATAAATACATATTGAGTGTGTGTATATGTGTGCACATGTATACATAGACAGAGGGCACAAGATAAATTGAATAGGAAGGGATAATATCTAAAAAATAAAATTAAGAGGTGAGAGAGGAATATAATGCGAGGAGAAATGGAGAGATAGCATAGGGTAAATTATCTCATATAAAAGAAGGAAGAGAAAACTGTTACAATGGAGGGGGAGAACAGGAAGCCAAAAGGGAATGGGTCAACCTTACTTTCATTGAATTTGGCTTAAGGAGGAAATAACATACACATTCAACTGGGTATCTTAACCTACAGGAAAGCAGGGGCGAAGGGAGAAAGGGGGTGATTGAAGGGAGGGAAGATTGGGGGAGAGGGTAGTTAAAAGCAAACACTTTTGAAAAGGAACAGGGTTAAAGTAGAAAATGGAAAAAGGCAGGGAGAGCATGGGAGGAAATATAGTCAGTCTTTCACAATATAACTATTACAGAAATGTTTTGCGTAACTACACATGTACAACCTATATTGAATTGCTTGACTTCCCAGGGGGAGTGGGTTAGGAGGAAAGAAGGAAAAGAATTCGGAAATCAAAGTTTTAAAAACAAATGTTAAAAAAGAATTTTTTTTTTTTTACCTACAACTGGGAAATAAAATATACAATCACTGGGGTATAGAAATCCATCTTGCCCTACTAGAAAGTTGGGAGAAAGCATGGGGGAGGATAAAAGAGAGCAGATTGGGGGGAAGGGGTATTCAGTAGGCTTGCTATTTTGGGGTGGGGGTAGGGGAAAGACAGAGAGAAAAATTTGTAACTCTAAATTTTGTGGAAATTAATGTTAAAAACAAAAATAAATAAATTGAAATATTAAAAAAGAAAAAAAATCATGCTGTAATACATTCCTTGACTTCTTTTGGGGGGCTTTTTGGTTGTTTTGTTTTGTTTTTGTCATCAATTGTGCCAAGTGAGGATTCACAGGGAATTGAGTTCTGGAGAGTTATATCTTCCAATGCAGTTCTTTGGGGTTTTTTCTGCTGCATTCTATTTTTGCTCTCATGTGCTATAGGAGACTGTTTAATGGGATACATTAGCACAGATGCCCAACATCTGACTTTCAGTGAGAGCTTGTTTTTACAGCTGATTTGACAAAGGGTCCTGTAGGTCACATAACTTGCCCCAAATAGCCAATGTGTCATCCCCTTAACTTGTTCAGATTTCAATTCTTTATTCTAACCTCTAACCTGGATGGCTGCCTGCCAGTTCCTAATGAGGGACGCCAAGCAGCTTTAAATGTTTGACAACATACAAAGCCACCAGAAACACTTCACTACAAGATTTAATTATTATAATGCTGAGTGATTGTTTACAGAAAATAGTGACATTAAGTCATTTAGGAGAGAACACCACCTGGGAAACTTGAAAGTAAAAAAAAAAATTGAGAGATATTAAGATGGCAATAGAAAAGATTGAAATATGAGTCCTTTCCTTGTTTTCCTTTAAATAATACTAATTCAGTATTCATTTAATAACTTGGCTAAGCTTATGAATATAATGCCTCTAGCATGCTTCTCCATCCAGCAATTAACCTAATGCCAACTGATGAATCGAGTAGATGTATTCTTGGTATCTATGTGACAGTTGCAAATTGACATTCTCTAGAGTGATGAACAGTGAATATTAACTTTAAGTAATAGATGCTTAAAACATACCTTGAAACCCATTTCCTTTCTTAGGCTTAAGTGGAGTCTAAAGAATATTGAATTTTTTTGTTCAAGGTTGTGGGGTTGGGTTAAATTGAATTAAAAATGAATGATGAATGACTGATCATATACAAATTATCATAAAGCAAAACAAATCCATGGTTCTTATAAATTGACTTGCGTTAAAAAAAAAAAAAGATAAAGCAGAAATGCAGGTGCTGAAAGCCACATTGCAAAACCCTGACTTAATGTTATCCTGAGAATTTAGGGATCAGTGAATGACACTATAGTACCACTACATCATTGCTTCTAGCATTACAATATAATTCCTGGAAGAATTACCTTCCAAAGCTTGCTTCTCAGAATTCTATTGCCATGGATTTCTGCAATGCCTTTCTTTTAAAGAACTCCCTACACTTATACATGTGCTATATCATTTCTCAACATCTCTGAGCAAATAGACTAGGACATGTATTATTATAGTCTAAACATGAAGAGATTGAGCATTGGACATGATATCTTCATAGATACACAGATTCAAATATCCCCTTTATTTCTCCTTCCTCAACATAATGTCAAGAACAAAAACTTTTTCAGGGACAAGAACATATTTTCCCCTAGGAAGGGGGATCTCTATAGGCTGAACATGATTAAATCTGCATTCTTACCTTCTAGTAGTTTGAATTTTCTCCTGAAATGTGGGAAAAGTAAGAACTTTTCTTTGTAGCCAGAGAAAATAGCATCCAGTATCCTCTGGGATTGTGGTAGAAGGAGGGGTAAATCATCTGATTATTTCCTATATTATTTATTCCTGACAACTTCTACTCCCTGAGATGAAGCTTTCCATTTTTTTCTTCATTTTTTTAACCTCACTGTCATTATTGCTCTGAGCCTGGGAGAACAGTCTAGGGTGTTAATCAAAAACTCTCAATTCCATGAGAAAAACTGGGAAACAGTTATGATAGAATGTTAATTACTCTCAGCCAGCAAACAGTAAGCTAGCAGCAAAATGTTATGGTCAACAGAGCATGGTTGCAGTCAGGGAACCTTTGTCTGCTAGCTAATGTGTCTAATTGTGTGGCATTGAGTCAGTCATTTAATCTTTCTTAGTCTCATTTGACTAGCAATCAGTAAGCACTAGAATCAAACCCAGGCTACCCCTGATTCCACAGAGGGTCCTCTTTCCATTAGAACATGCTGCCCTCCTGTTAGTCGCTGGATATCTCTGGCCACAAATCTGTCATGATATAGGGACAGAACATAATGAACCTGAAAGCTTTTGAGTGGCATTTTACATAATCCTCTACTTATGAGCACTAAGGATAGGATTAAGTAAAAGTGAATCAATAGCTAGAGCAAACATGATGGGATAAATGGAAAAATAATTACAGAGTATGAGCTTCAATTTACTGAATGAAGATTAAATACTTGAAGAGTTAGAGAGATCTATAAAAAGCCTCAGAACAAGGAGTATTTCCTGGGGTTTTTTGTGTGTTTATGATGGTGATATTTTATTTTGCATTTCAATCTAGTAAATCACTAGTTTGCTAGGGCTAATATAGAAGAGTGATTTTTTTAAAAAGACATTGTTTCTGTTTTTTAAAATAGGTGAAAGGTGTCTTCTAAGAGTATGGCCTTTTTAGGAAGTCAATATAAAAACAATTGAGGAAGGAATTATCTGTTCAATAATGTCTCTGTATTTGGTTGGGGCTAGCCATTTCTATGTAAGTTGACAATTCCATTCATTGCTTTCCACAAGAAAAGATACCTACTGAGTGATTATATCTATGATTTTGAAGAGAAATATGCTGCAATCTAAAAATAAATATCACTTTTCATAATAATTGATTGAATGGGAGAAACACTGAGCTTGGGGTCATAAGACCTAGGTTCAAAGCTAAACTCTCTTCCTCACTAGCTGTGAAACCTTTGGGAAGTAACTTAATTTTACAAGGTTTCAGGTTCCTCATTTTTAGAATGAAGGAACTTATTTAAAGGGTAGCTTCTAGCTATAATATTCTGTGATACTATGAAAAAGTAGTCTTGCCTTTTTTTATTGAATTTATAGGAACTAATGGGAAGATTCGACAAATCAGATAAACATCTGTTTATTTTTGTGGAAAATTCTACTCCAGATACAGGGTAGAGCCAAGATTTAGTTAAGACATAATTCTCATGTAGGTTAAAGTCTAGTAGAGTACAATCTTCACACAAATGTGTTGCCCAACAAAGACCACGATGCCTGGATCAGGGCATATGACCTTCTCTTGAGGCTTCTACTATCCATTGTCTCTCTTCAGTGAAGTGAAGAATATTCAAAAGTTCATGGCATCATCAGGAGCAGGAGCAGCAGAGATCATTAGAAGCAGCTGTAGCTGGTAGCATTTATTTAGAGTTTTATGGTTTACAAAGGTCTTTACAGATATTATCTCATCTTATTCTCACAACAGACCTGGAAATAGGTACTGTCATGATCCTAATTATATTATCATTTACAAATGTAGAAAATAGGAGATACATAGTTTAAATGACTTGCCTAAGGTCACACAGTTAATAAGCATCAGCATTCTTTCCACTGAGTCACCTAACTGACTCTAAAGATTAATGACAAGACCTATTGACTTAAAGATAATGAGATTTGCTCCAGAGGGTGTTAGTAGGCTAAGGACTGGTATTTGGAGAGTCTTAACTTTTTCAGCAAAGCTAAAGAGCAAAAAAGTCTTAAAACTACACCATCCAAATAGACTTCCTAAAATACTTTGAGCCCCCAAGCAATCCTGTGTTTCTACCACAAAGATAGGAGCTTACTCTCCCAGCCAGTTGAATAAAATTGAATATCTATAGATTTTCATTACCTTTCTCAGTATCTCTATAGCAAAGCCACAAACAAGCTTCAGGAAATATGGTCTCAACCTTATGAAGTAAACCATATGCTATAAACATAAATAATCAGGAAATCAACTCTTTACATAGCAAAGTAACCCTTATTATTTAACCCAGGACCCATTGCTGGATCAATAAAATGAAAGAAAGAAAAGGATGGTGGAATTCATCACTGTTTACCATTCATTCACCATGTTCTGGTGGTGCTTTCTACCCTTCGTATCAAAAAATCCTTCCTCTCAATGCTTAATCTCAATAAGAGACTTCTTTTATTGCTTGGGGAAAAAAAATTAATTGATGTATCATCTTTAGAAACTTAAGCAACCTTGGAAACAGCCACTAGTCCAGTCTTGCCAGGAAAATTGTTACAAAATTTGAAAGTATATTTCAAAATTCATAGCCACCAAAGGTACTTTTACCCTGGCAATATGTTGGTGTATGGCATGTGGACTGGCACATGTATTTGGCCCAAACTCTATCAGTAACTCTGTCAGTACTACTGTATTCTTATTGAGGGTATCTCATCCTGGCCTTCCTAAACACCCCTCTCATCTATTCAGTATAAGATGTATGTTTGCACATAGTCATAATAAAGGGGAAATAGCTGAAAGTAAAATTTCTAAAGGGAACCAAAAAGTTACATATAAACCATCCCAAAGATCAAAGGAGCATCATCTAAAATTCTGTCATATATATTGCCTTTTGGAGGGCAATTGGGGTTAACTAACTTGCCCAAGGTTACACGACTAGTTTTTTTGTGTAGGTGTTAAGTGTCTGAGTCCAGGACCGAACTCAGATCCTCCTTACTCCAGGGCCAGCACTTGACTCACTGAGCCACCTAACCGCCCCTAATTCTGTCATACAGTAACCCAAAATCACACCCTGGTGATAAGGGCTTAATCAGAGGATGGCACTTAGGCTTTGCTGTCAGGAACTTTTGATCCTCTGATATGTAAATTCCAGGCAAATTACAGACCTCCACAGCAAAGCCTACCAGATCACCAAATGGTGCTAATAACTTAGAGATGATGTAGACATGTTAACTTTAAAGTTTTTTTTTTGATAATTTTAAAATTATTTGTATATGTTAGTGACTAACCTAAAGGTGGCAAGAGAAGAGTTAGTTTGCTCCCCCCTAAAAATTAAAATGAAACCCCAAATTCACACCCACCAAGCACCTTTCCATTTCCATTGGGTCCATGTTGCCAGAGTGCTCCCAAGTCTAATATATGGTTATATGAGTAATAATTTCTTACTTCTTTCCCTCTCCATCCTCTTCCTCATGTTGCCTGCCTTCTCTCCCTATCTTATCTTCATTCCCTGTGTTACTTAACTCTATATCCCTTTTGTATTTTCTTTACTTTTTCGCCTGTCCATAACTTTTGTGCCTAATGAAAGTGTGGTTTCGCCCATCATCTTTCCCTATTGCTCGTTACAGTCTTTCCCAGCAAGTACCCAGAGAACAAGGCATACCTGCCTCACTTGAATAACTTCCTAAAATCTATCCATTTCTTTTATTCAATGTCACTTTAAAATGTATATACCCACTACTATTCACATAATGAAAGTGTTTGTGGTTTTGATAACATGGTGATTTCTCAACCTGGGATTTTCTCCCCACCAAAAGCAGAACCTAAACCAAATATGACACAGTTAAGTCTCACCTGACACACACAACTCATTTCAGAAGTGGTATTTGGACCCAAATATTCCTGACTCTCCATCAACTAAACCATTCTTCCTCTATGTCACTTCATTATACAGCCCAAAACAGCCTTTTGAATGGATACTGAAGGTCAGTGGAGATACAGACAAGTATTTCTGAGGCCAAAAAAAGTATGTATCTTGCTCTTTTCATTTCAGAGAGGTGACACTTTACTTCTGGAGTAGGGACCACTTGGGGCCTTGAGGTCACATGTGACCCTCTAGGTCCTCAAGTAAGGGCCTTTGACTGAATCCAAATTCACAGAATAGTTTGGATTCAGTCTAAGGGCCACACTTGAGGAACTAGAAGGCTACATGTGGCATTGAGGCTCCAAGTTCCCCCACCCCCTGCAGGGACTGGGAACTTCAAGGGCAAGGCCAAATTCTACAAGCTGTATGGCCAGTTATTGTATGGCCTGGGGGCTAAGAATGACTTTGACATTTTCAAATACAATAAAATTTTATTAAAATAACAAAACAACTTTTCATTTATAGGAGTACAAAAACAGCCTGAATATCATAACCACACCCCTGACTTAATCCAATCAACCTGACTCATTCAAGGCCACCCCTGAGAAGTATACTCAGAGAAGGAATACTATCCATTCCCTACAGTACACCACTTTCTAATCCCGTATTAATAGCACCTGCAGTGTGAAGATAGCTGGATTTAGAGACCAAAGACCATATTTTAAATCCTACCTCTGCCACTTACCATAATGTGACCTTAGACAAGTCTTTATATCTCTCTCTGGGCTTCAATTTCCTTATCTGAAAAATAAAGAGGTTAACATTGATGACCCACGAGGTACCTTCTGGTTCTCAGTCTATAACATTGCGATCTTGATCCTATGATTGTCTCCATTTAAACATAAGAGTCTTGATAAACTGTTTTAATGGTATTTATTGTATAGGCTGAAACTGAAGGGAGAGGACAAAGGTATCCTCTCTACCCCTTACTGACCCCCATATACATACGCCTTCTAAACATCGAAAAGAAAACTAGTGGCCAGTTGAGGATTCGGATATTGCCAAAAACAGTTAATCTTAAAAGGAAACTGATAGGGAGAAAAGAATAAAAGACCAGACGTTGGGATTTTTTAATATATATTCTTTATGATCTCTATCATTCAATAGACAAATTTCCAAATTTGATACCTAAAAATATTTTCAAGACTGTAAGATTGTCTATGTTTTGACTTAGAGTTTAGTGAGAACTTAGCAGTAATCTTCACTCATTTTTCTTATCTTCTAAATCCTTATCCCTAATAATCAGAGAATTTTACTTTCCAAAAGCAAGTGGAAGTATTGACTGCACTTCAGAGACACAGTACTCAAAGAACAAAAAGGAACCTTCAATGTTTTTTTTTTCTTTTCTTATGAAATTTGTTTTGTTCATGCCTTTGGTTTGAGCAGGGACTACATTTAAAGGTAGATCAGCACTTGTAGCTGAAAGATCATTGAACTTCCAGCCTTTCAGTCTGACTCTGTTACTTAACCATATTTCGACCTTGGATAAATGACTTGAATTCACTCACTCTCAGTTTTCTCATTTGTCAAATTGAAAAAAAAAAAATGGATTAAATGATCACTGAAATCTCTTTCAGTTCTGAAAACAGATGTTCATCATTACCATACTCATAAAAATTATCTTCATCATTATCATCATTATTTTTTATATAAGGCTTTAAGCTTTCTTTGTGAAGCACTTTATATAAATTCCCTCATTTGATCATTAACACAAGATGGTAAAGTAGGTGCTGTCATTATACCCTTTTAGGAAACAGAGACTGGGAGGTTAAGTGACTTACCTTAGGTCACAAACTAAGCTTTTGAGGCAGGACTTGATCTAAATGTTCTTGACTCAAAGTTCAGTTTTCTAGCCACTAAACCATCTGGCTTGATAAGAAATTATGGAATCCTGCTGCTATAGGGTTAATGGGTGTCATAACTTTCCTCCGTAGTTCATTTGTGGTGGCTTGATGATTATTCATGAGTTTCTTAAGACTTTTTACAAGCTTCTCATTTTTGTTACCACCCCCACCTTTTAAAGGTGAATCAAACTTAACTCACTCTGTGGGATGGAATCCATACCTGGCCAACCATAATTTTGCTGTTATTATTGTTTATGTTAGTTATTTTGTTTTAAGGACCTTGTCTCAAAGATCACATTTTATTACCCAATTCTTTCCAAAGTCACAATCTGCTCTCTACTTTTCCAGTCTTTTCTTAACTTCTTAATTATTTCAGTTATTTGCACTTCTAAGACAAAACAGTTCAATTTTTTCCCCCAAATATGTTGAATACTAGACACTATGGACTTTTCCCATATATCTTCAATTAGAAAGTCTATCATTAGACTGCTATATATGAAATCAGATAATATTAAAATCATTCTTTGTCCCTAATTTTTATAAAAAAGAAATCAGACAAAAGCAGAATATTCCTAAAGAATTACAGTCTTAAAGAAAAGAAATCATAAAAAGAGAAAGGAAGATTTCGATGGTAAAGGGACACTTGGGTGAATAAATACAAATTAGTAGCGGTACATTTTGACTTTTACATCTTGTATTTCCTTAAATGAGAAATATATTGATGTTCTTTAAATAAAAGGGGGAGGGGAGAGTGGTCTGTGTAATGCCAAGCAAAGGCAACTTCCAAGGTTCAGAATACCAGCATAGCAACTCTCCATTTTATTCAGTGACAAATTAAGGCAAAACATTCACAGAACAGAGAAAATCAAAATTCAACATTCACATAGTGTAATTCAATAATTGCCAAGTATTACTTCACCCCTGGAGAATACATTAATTTATTCAATCACAAAGTCTCTCTTCTCAAATGGAGATTAAGATTAGTTCCCAATCATAAACAAAGTATATTCTTTTAGTCAATCACAAAGCACAAAAAATTCAAGTTTCCCACCACTGGATCACAACTGAATTACAATTATCATCAGTTAATGCCAATCACATTCTCAAAAGGGGCAGTGGAGAGCACAAAGGCTATCTATCCCAAAGCTACAGCAAGGTTAAGATATCATCACAGCATTTAATACCCAAAGAGAGGTGTTTTCTTCTTCTTGACCTGAGGCAAGTTCTCAGCAATCTCTGTTCCTGGGGGAGATGAAACTTAACAAAGCCAAGATATACATTGCCAGTGTACTCATCAATTCACTTTCTGCCTGCAGAACAATCTCAGGACCCCTGAAAATATCAGCAAGACCCTCTTCCAGGATTTCTGTAAACATACAACAAGGAAATCCTTCTTCAGGGCTTCTGAACTAACAGCAAGGTTCCAGCACCTCTGCAACAACAGCACTGTCCTTCACCAGTGACAGAATCTCAAAAAACAACATCAAAACAGACAGACAAAGTACCCGCATCACAGCCATGTCTCCTCAGTCCTTGGCAGCTCCGAGTGGCAGCTCTCAAAAGTCCTTGGAAGCTCCAACTGGCCCTCAGCAATCTTCCACAATACTGCTCCCAAAAGGTCTTCTGCATCTCTCTCTGCTCTGGCCTTCTCTAAATCCATGGCATCAGCTCCTCCCAGTTCAGACCTCTCGTTTTATGTCAACAAGTCCATCCCAAAAGTGGGATTCACAAGCTCTGGCTTGCAACACTCAACCTGAAAACCATGCCAATACAGGGGAATCTTTAAATTCCATTACTATTACATTCTGCCACAATAATTGGGGAGAATAATGGAAAGAACATTGTTAACTACAATCTGTATGAAATTGGGAAAGTTGTATCATCATCATCATCATCATCATTTTAATGTTTATAAAGGACAATGTTTATGCCATCTTAATTTTCTCCTCAATACAATGAAGTGGCTGAGCTCATTGACACTGAAAAGTTAAATGATGTACCCAGAGTCAGGCAGTCCTTGATGCAAGGAGCTACTATTTTGGAAAGAGATTCAAATCTATGTATTTCTGATTTCATGCCCACTGCTCTTTCCCCCATGCCATTTCTTTAAACCTCAGTTTCCTTACAGGTTCAATGAGGGAACTGGATTAGATGTCATCCTATAACTCCAGATGCATTGATTCTATGATTCCAAGGTATTCCTTTCCTTGGGTGCTAACATTCAGTTCATATTAAGTTCCCTGTTTGACAGTTAGCCCCATTTTCTACATGAAAATGCATGCATATGTCACAAATATCCCAAGCACAAAGAGTTTCCAAGCCTTACTGCTTTGAAAATCAGAAGCAAAAGCTGAGTAAGGTCATTTAAGGCCTTCAAAACACATCTGTAAAAGCAAGAGCTGAGCACAGGCAGTTGTTGACCACCATAAAATTATTCCTCCAGCTTACTCCATGATCAGAATAGCCTCCATACCTCAGAGTACTTTCCTCATATCTCTCAATTGGTCTTGATTTGAATCCTTTCTTTTCAAAGTAGTGACCTTAAGACTCACTGAATCTGCCTCTGATACACTTAAAGTCAAAAGAACTTTAAACTCAGAGACCACCTGACTTTCTCTGTAACCAAAATATAACTTTGAATGAACTATTTATGTACTTAGCCTCAGTTTTATCATCTGTATAATGAGATGGATGGACTAGATAACCTCTACAGAAGTGTTTGTTAACAGTGTGTGTGTCTGCATGTGTGTGTGTGTATGTGTGTGTGTGTGTTTGCTTTATTGACTGTTCTAACAATGTGGTAAAACCTATGAACCATTTCTCAGGCTAACATTTCTAGCAAATTGAAGAAAATGCTAAATTTTAGTGAGAGGTTAGTGAAAAGAAGGATGCAATTTTTTCCCACTCAATCTGAGTTTACAGACTCCTAAAACCTATCATTGGATTCATCAACCCCTAACTGAAGGGGCACCTTCTATTTCTATGTGCCATGATCCTCAGGTTGATGTTGGGGTACCTTAAAGTTCTCTTTTTCTTCTTACAGATCCCTGATACTTATCCAGCAATAGTTTTATAGTAGCTTCCTGGTACATATTTTAGCATATTTCTTTTTTGTGATTAATGTGTTGGTATCTTTATGGTCATTCAAAGGTTTTCCTTTTAGTGAATATCATCAAGTGAAAGTTTACAGAGATGAGATACTAAGTGAAAGTGACAAAGTAAACCATGTTGTTGATCTCATTCATCAGTTGTATCTAACTTCATGAACCCATTGGGGTTTTCTTGGCAGAAATACTGGAGTGGTTTGGCATTTCCTTATCTAGTTCATTTTGTAGATGAGGAAGCTGAGGCTAACAAGGTTAAGTGACTTACCCAGGGTCAAAGAGTTTGTAAGTGTCTGAGGCCAGATTTGAGTTCTGGAATATGAGTCTTCCTGACTCCCAACACAGCATTCTATGTACTGTGTCACCTAGATGTCCAAAGTAAAGCTATCTATCATAGACATTCATAGCATTAATTAGGAAAAAATATAGAATTATAAACCTAGAACTGCAAGGGACCTTAGAATCCATGTAGTCTAGTCCCATCATTTTATAGATTAAGAAATTGAGGCTCATGGTTGTTACTTTGTGTGCCCAAGGTCACAGAGGTAAGCAGTGGGAACAGGACTTGAACCCATGTTCTCTGATTCCAGTCAATCTTCATTCATCAGTAAAACACTCAAATATTAGATAATCCAATACCCTCACTTTACAGACAAGAAAAGTAGGATCTAGAAGGAGTATGTGACTTGCCCAAGGATCCCATGAGATAGTAGCAGAGCTGAGACTCAAACCTGGGTCTCCTATGCCCAATCCTGCTTCCTTCCCTGTCCATCTTGCTATCAAGTGGATAATACTACAGTAGCTCAGAAATTTCTTCAGACACAAAAAAAGAATCTGGTAACAATTTTTCTTATTATTGACAATTTAATAATCCATCAATGTTTATATTTGCAACAAATCACCTAGCATGTGGGGTGATGATAAAAGTGGTATTGATTAGGCATACCTAGGAGGGCAGATGCTATCTATATTTTCAATTTCTAAATCCAATCAGCTTACAGTGAAAGTGATTTACTTTGATAGAATTCCTTATTTTGTTTTACAGAGAATCTGATTAGGGATTAGAAAGTAATTTATTTTGCCTAAAAAAAAATCATTGAACTCTTTGTTCATGGCTGTTCATCTAAACTAGTTTAATATCATATTGTAATTCATATGCAAGTTTTTTAGCCTGTGGAAAATTAAATGACACATTTTGTTGTTGTCGTTGAATCCTTTCAGTTGTTCATGAGTCTTAGTGACTCCATTTTGTGATTTTTTGAGCAAAGTTACTGGAATGGTTTGCCATTTCCTTCTAACATTCATTTTACAGATGAGGGAACTGAGGCAGACAAGGTTAAGGGACTTCCCCAGGGACACACAAATTTACATATATGAGCCTTCCTGATTCCAAGCCCAGTGCTCCATCCACCTAACTGATGTAAATAACCACATAGAGATGTAATACTCCATAGAAGGAAAAATAATGTCATTAACTCTAGATCTGCAAACTTCTATTTTACAAGGTCTTTTACTCTCACCTCCCAGATTTATTTTGTGTTATTAGATCATTCCCACAAAATAGTTTCTATTTATCCTTAGTTTAACAAAAAAAGTTTTGTGGTCATGAGGATCTCTGAGTTAAAAATAAATATAAAGTTTAGAAACTAAGCTTATTTTCTCGCCCACCCTGGGTCAATAATGATGGAACAAAAGGGGATTGTTTTCATTCATTCATTCAACAAATAATCACTGAAAAAGAAGTATGTTTGTACAAAACTACTACATAAATGCTATACTAAGTACTGTGAGGAAAACAGAAACACATGAAATATAGTTCTTGCCCTGAAGGACCATATATTCAAATAAGACAAAAAAAATAAGATGTTTACATTGTTAGCCAAAATAAAAGAGATGTGAGAAGAATCATCAATGATGATTGAAAGATCACTTCCCTGTGGGGTGAACAGGGAAGACAGGAGAAGGTAACATTCAAGGTGGTTCTTGAATGGTAAATAAACTCTGCATGTGTTCCTCTGTGTGTGTGTGTGTGTGTGTGTGTGTGAGAGAGAGAGAGAGAGATAGAGAGAGAGAGAGAGAGAGAGAGAGAGACAGAGAGACAGAGACAGAGAGAGACAGAGACAGAGACAGAGAGAGAGACAGAGAGAGACAGAGAGAGAGAGACAGAGAGAGAGAGACAGAGACAGAGACAGAGACAGAGAGAGAGACAGAGAGACAGAGACAGACAGAGACAGACAGAGACAGAGACAGAGAGAGTGTGTTAGAGGAGACATTGCAGTCTTCTGATTCGATGAAAATCATAAACAAAAGTCTATTCAGAGAAACTGAAGAGGAGAAAAATATATAGTGTATTGTAGTGTATAAGATTGATGGACTTGGAGGCAGGAAGATCTGAGTTCAAATTGTTCTCTCAAACATTCACTATGTAACTAAAGCAAGCCATAAACTTCCTCAGACTCAATTTCGTCATGTGCTAAATGTGAATAGCAATAGTGCCTTACCCCATAGGATTATTGCAAGGATAAAATGAAATAATATATGTGATGTGGTTTGTAAGCCCTAAAGAATTATATGCATGCATGTATGTATGTATTTATGTATAAGTAATTATAGGTATATGTGTGTATCTGCATATGTGTATGTAAATACATTGATAATAAAAATGATGGTAGTTATTATAGTAATAATAATTATTTTAGCAACAATTGTTAAGATAATTATTATAGCAATTATGATGATGATGATGGCAATAATGATACCTGAAACCTAGGTTGCATAATGCTGGACATATAGGTAATGATCAGATTAAGAAGGCTTTTGAATAAATGTGTTTGGACTTTATTTTGAAGATAATGTGGACATGTGGAAGGTCACAGAAGAAGAAAATCATCAAATGATTAAAATACCTTAGGAAGAATAACTAGAAGCGTTGTAAGAATGGATTAGATATGAGAGTTTGGAAAGAAAGAGATCAGCTAGGATGTTAAATTGTACTCACTAGAGAAGGGCCTCATCTAAGGGAAAAACAATAAAAATGGAAGCAACAGGATAGTATATGTATATGTATTATAGTGGCAGACACTTTACTACATACAAAATATTTTGAAAGGGGCTTCATAAAAGGAAAAGAAAATAGAAAAATGGATGGAGAAAAGGATGGAAAAAAAACTCCAATGCATAATTTGGGCATTTTACATGGGAGAATTAAGAGACTAATGATACCACTGACAGATAGGGAGTAAGAGCTATTGATTATTCAGATGATAAAATGGGATTGTCCAGGAGACAGTTGAGAATGTAGATCTGGAAGTCAGGAAATAGTCAAAGGTAGATTTATGAATCTAGCTAGTAGTACCTTCCCTCCCATTGAAATTATTTTCCATCTACTCTGTATATCCCTTGTGTATACATGATTATTTATATGTTATCTATGCATAAGATTGTGAGCTTTCTGAAGATAGGGACAATATGCTTTTTTTTTCTTTTTTGGTATCCTCAGCACTTAACGAAGTGCCTGATATGTTAACTACTTGAAAAATGCTGGTAGACTGATTCACCAACCTGCAGTTATCTGTACAGAGATATAATAGCAGTATGGTTAGAAAGCCAAATTCAAAGTCAGGAAAACCTGATTCCACTTCTGCCTCTGGACTAGTCATTCAACCTTAAAATGATTTAGGGAAGTCAAAATATTATAAGTTGAAGAGAAGTTATTCATTTACATTGTTAGATTTCCTGGAAACTTTGTAAAAGGAGTTATCAGATTCGTTTGTCATAGGATCCCTATATATTCTTAAAATTATTGGAGACTCCAAAGAGCTTTTGTTTATGTGAGTTATATCTACAGATATTTACTGTATGAGAAATTAAGACATCTTAGTAGTATTGTGAAAATGATTTTGACCTGATGGACTCCCTTAAAAGTAACACCTGGAGGACCACTTCTGTAAATGCATTAAATCACATTCATAGACTCAATCCCTATCCCTAGATTGCATAAAGTAAGTCATTATTGAAGCCATGCAGGTGGATAAGATAAATAAAGAAAAGAGAAGAAGAATGTGAGGGAAAAATGGGGGGAAACCCTTTTAAGATACGAAGAGAAATAGAATCCAGGGAAACAGGCAAAGCTAAATCAGTGAGAGTGGCAGGAATACAACAGGATATAAAAATCAAGGAGGAGAAAATTTCAAAGTGAGAAATGGTTGATAATGTGAGAAGTCAAAGAGGACTTGAACTGGGTAAACTTGGTCTATTTATAACATTAAGAGGCCAGCAGAAAAGTCTGCACCAGGTTGTAATTGAAAAGGAGCTCCAAGAATCACTAGCTGATATGCATAAAATCGTTTTTGATTTTAAAGACACCCAGAAAGGAAAATGAGGGAGATCCTTGAAAAGTTGGGACTTTCTCAACTAGGGAAAGAAGAAATAGCATTGTTATTCAGACACATTAAATTTTCTGAAGCTTATCCTTTCCCAGTTTATGTAAATCAAGAGAGGACAATTAAATAACTACTGGTTAAGCAATGAGTGAGATGGACCTACTCAAAGAATGACCAAGCTACAACTTTTCAAGGGTAATCTAATAATATAAAACAACAATTTTATATTTATATCTATATACATACATATATATGCACATACACATATATGTAGTGCCAACACAATATTCACAGTACCTATAATGGCTATGAATATGCTGGCATAATTTTGAATTGCAAAATATAGCAGATGCTCCAAATGAAAGATAAAACTAAAACATTTATTCAGATACAAGAAAGCCAAATCCTAATAGCACAAAAACAAATCTATCTTGGCAAAAAAGAAATCTATACACAGTGCAGAGTGTATAGCCATCCACAAGCCTTCCCCCTGCCAGGGTCTTTCCACAGTCAAACACTCATAGCTTACTGTCTGCTTCCTCTCTCTCCCTCAGTTCTAATTACTCTCACCAACTTCATCTGGCCTCTGCTTTGCACTTGCTGCTTCACCCAATTGGCAAACTCCTTACACCAGACTCATATGACTCAGGTTTCCATGTTATTCAAGAAGGTCAAACGGGTCTATTAATGGATGGGAAATATCTTCCCATTAAGCAAAAATACATTAACAACCCAATATACATACATATATGTGCATATATGTATGCATTCATTATTATAGGCATCTATAAGGTCTATAGATTTCACATATATGCATATGTGTATAATCTAGTCTATATATACATATGTGCATGTAGACACCTCAAAACAACTTTTGGAGGTAAGTGCTATTATTGTTTCTATCTTACAGATAAAGACCCTGAGGTGCAGAGAGTTAAACTATTTACCCAGAATCACAAAGCACTGAGACAGGGTAATAATCATGACCATAAAAACAATAATCACATTTATATGGCACTTTGAGGATTGCAAAATACTTTACATTGAATGTAAATTTCATGTCATGCTCACAATAACTTTTGTAGATATATGCTATTATTGTTATCTCCATTTTACAGATCCATAAACTGAAATTGAGAGATATTTAAAGACTTGCCCTGGGTCACACAACTTGTAACTATCTGAAAAAAGATTCAGACTACTAATACATCATTCTATCCATCCAGTTATATGTAGGACAAAACTTCATACATTTTTACCCATGGAAATAATGAAATTTGCCACCATTTATGTAAATTGTTAGCTCCCCTCCATGTGGCTGTGTCCCCAACAAACATGCATGCTCTGTAGGAATCATGCTGATTGTTGCTAAACAGAGTGAGACTGTACTATAAGCTTTGCCAGCATTAATTACTCTGCAATGCATTCCCCTTTCACATAACATTGCTGCCTAAATATGGTGAAATGTTATATTGTTATACCAATATGTGGTATATATTGTGGGCTTGATCAACAAACACACAAACAGAAGCTTTCCATGAATCTGATTCCTTGAGCTGTGCACATTTCCATAGTGGAGCTGTTAAACAGACAGAACAGCTGCCCTGCCAAGTCAGGGATTCCAGCACGATCCTGTTACAGGTGCAGGAATGAAAAGCTCAGATTCTTGAGAATTCTCTGTGTGCCAGCATATGGACTTGACCTCATTTCAGACAACAGCTTTTCCTTTTCAACCTCAGCACAGCTGATGTTGAGAATAGAATCCATCCATTTGGCTCAAATTTCAAACAGAATTGGACTCAAGGCCAACTTTCACAAGTTTCTTTTGAAGATGGAATGTGGAGGCTGTTCTTTCTTTGCTTTGTGATAGATTTGTAAAGAATTAATCACTTAGGTCAGTATTTAATTGAAGAAAAAATAAAGCCTAAGATTTTGTTTCTAGTAAAACTTCCATAAATTTCATATTCTAGTTTTGAATGCTTCTAGTTTGGTCAGACTATGGCAGTAAATAACAGGATGTTCTGATGGTAAAAATCTTCTGATGATGTAGACTATATGTGTGGTAATTTTATTTTTAATTTTCATTTTTTGGCCTGAAGTAGTGATTTTATCAGTATGCAGAACTCCTAGTGAAGACATTTCTTCCACAGAACAGATCAACAATTCTGATGTAACTTTTAGTCTTATAGCACTGCTTAGGGCCACTGATAATTCAAGTGAACTGTCCATGGTCCCTCATTCCTTTGTGTTAGAAGGACTTAAATCCAGGAGTTCCTGACAACAACTTATATCTACCTTCTAAGGAAGATTATTTGTCCCCCAATGTTTAAACATTGTTATTTAAATTTTTGAATAACAACTCCTTCTCCTCTCTCCTCCCTGAGATGGTAAGCAATCAAATACAGGAAGGAAGGAAGGAAGGAAAGAAGGAAGGAAGGAAAGAAGGAAGGAAGGAAGGAAGGAAGGAAGGAAGGAAGGAAGGAAGATAGCATGGTTCAGTCTATATTCAATCAATATCAGTTCTTTCTCTGGAGGCAGATAGTATGCTTCATCATAGTCCTTTGGAATTGTCTTGGATCATTGTATTCCTGAGAATAGCTAAGTTGTCATTGAAAAATATTGCTATCATTGTGGCCAATATTCTCCTGCTTCTCTTCACTTTATTATACATCAGTTTATGTTAGTCTTTCCAGGTATTTGGAAACCATTCTGCTTTTCATTTCTTAGAGCACAATAATATCCCATTACAATCATGTACCATAGCTTGCTTAGCCAATGTCAAATTCATCAACATCACTTTGATTTCTAATTCTTATCCATCACAAAAGGAGCTGCTATAAATATTTTTCTACAAATAAGTCATTTTCCCTATTTTGGATGTTTTAGGATATAGGCTTAGCAGTGGTAATGTTGTATAACAGATTAGGCATGGTTTTGTAGCCCTTTGGGCATAGTTCCAAATTACTTTCCAGAATGGTTGCATCAGTTTAAAACTCCACCAAAAGTGCATTGGTGTTCCTGTTTTTCCACATCAACTTATATCCAACAATACTTTTTTTGGGGGTCATATTAACAACTCTGAAAGGTGTGAGGTGGTACCTCACAGAGTTATTTTATTTTGCATTTCTCTGATCAATAAGCATTTAGAACACTTTTTTAATATGATTATAGTTTTGATTTCCTCAGCTGAAAATCACCTGTTCATATCCTTTGACCATTTATCAGGTGAGGAATGATTTGCATACATTTGAATCATTTCTCTATGTATTTTAGAAATAAGACCTTTATTAGAAACACTGCTTGTAAAAAAAAGTTTCTTAGCTTTTTGCTTTCCTTCTAATCCTGCTTACATTGATTTTGTTTGTGCAAAAACTTTTTAATTTCATATAATCAAAATTATCTCTTTTAGTTTTTTTAATGTTCTCCATATTTTCTCTGGTGTTTAATTCTTTCCTTACTCATAAATCTGACAAACTATTCCATGCATTTTCTTATGGTATCACCCATTGGATGTAAATCAGGTACCCCTTTTGACCTTATCTTGGCATACAGTGTGAGATATTGGTTTATCCCAAGTTTCCACCATATTTGTGTTTATTATATACTAGGGTATTATTTACTATTTAAATTGTCAAATTTATTTACATGTAATTAGGCAAGATATCTCCTAACAATTCTCTTAATTCCCTCTTCATTGGTAGTAAATTCAGCATAGACACCATGTTTGACTGGGGGCTGCTGGTTTGCAGGAGAACAGAACCTCACTAGTGGATTTTGCCAGTGTTGGAGCCTTGTTGAAAGACCCTTTTGTGAGACTGACTGCTGTTGCTACTCTTGGACCTCACTCCCCTCCCATCCCAATGAAATAGACCTTTCCTGTGATGGTGGTAAACTGCTTCCCTGCTCCTAGATCAATTTTCATTTGGTTTTCTAGTTGTTTGGAGGGGAATTTGGAAGGGTTTCATAGGGTTCCTTCCTAATTTTGTCATCTTGGCAATGGAAGTCCCTAAGGTTGATTCTTACAGAAAGATATGTAGAAAAAGAAAACAGTGGAGAACAGTAGAATTTTCATTCTTCCATTTGATAATAATTTCATAAATGTTAACTTTTCCAAATATCACAGGAACTGGAGGGGATATATCTATACCTATATTTATATCTATATAAAAATCTCTGTCTCCACAAAACCTACATTTTCATCTAAAATGTAAATGGCTTCATTTCTTTTAAATGTCCAAAAGATTGTTATGAATATAAATGCCACATGATGGAATGATTTTTATTTTATCTTTATTCTTTGTATAAAGAATGACTTCATATGGGGGAAAATAGTAACTGATTTTCTTGGGAGGCAAAGTAGCTAAAGAGATTCATTGGGAAACCATGTTAGGCACTAAAGGAGATATTCAATAATTCAGCAATTGAAAGAAAAAGGTTAAATATTCTCTTCAAATAGGAAAGGTCTTCTTTTCCCCCACAAAGTATTAAGTCCTTTGGGTTCAACCATTATAGTTGTCTTAGAGACATCAGTTTATTGCCTTTGACATTTTAAAATAAGAATGACCATTCATCCATATCTTTCCTCTTGTCACTTTGGTTTCTTTAGTATGCTACATAGAGAAATTTTCTTTAAAAAGTAATTTCTAAAACCTGGTCTGGCAATAGTGGAAGATAACAGGCCTCCCTGTTATTGAGAAAACTGAAAGTGGTAGAATCACCAGAATTCTGAGATGCAGTAGATTTAAAACAGATTAGGTTTTCACATAAACCTGAAATTAATATGGTGGGTTCTTGGTAGCAAAGGTCAGTCAGGCTGTCTAAAATGTTATGAACAGGTCTAGGTCAGAAATGGAGCAGGTAAAAGCTTGTGTGCTGATTCAAAAACCAGGGTAAAGAAGATTGAAAAACCCAGTCTAAAGCAAATAAGCAAAAAAAGTCATTGGGAGTTCATTTGGAACAGGAACACATATTTCATCACTGGGACATGATGTTATCAATAGATTAAGAATCGAATCACAATAAACCAACTTTGCTGTTGAAGTCATTTTCAATATTTTTAAATGCTACACATTAAACTTATGAATTTGTTAAAGGCTAACAGCTGTGTTTTTATAATCAGGGATGGAGATCTGAAAAATATATAGGTGAGATTTGAGGAGGCAGAATTAAACTTCATTTAAGGAAAAGATTCCTTAAAATAAGAACTATAAAAAAGTGGAGAGTGCTGCCTCAAGAAATGGTTTTCTTTCACTGGAGGTTTTCAAATGAAGAGCAAATATATGTATGTAGAGAATACCATAGAATAGAGCCTAGGACAGGTAGTGATTGGCTTCAATATCCTAGGGAGATCTTTCTAACTACACAATTCTATGGCTGTAATCAACTGAAGTGTCCTAAAAGAAGGATTGTACTGGGATTCAGGAAATTTGCATTCTAATTCCTGTTAATGTGACTGAGTTGTTTCCCTTTCCTTAATTTTACTCTCTTATTTTTCCAACTACAAAATGAGGAAGCTTTTATGAAGAGCTAGTATGATGCCTAGCATATAGTAAGGGCTTAATTAATGGTTTTTGGCTGATTAACTGATTGACCAGGTGATCCTGAAAGACTTTTCCAACAGTAACATTCATTGCTTCTATTTTCAAGTACTCTTACAATTATTGATGATCCCAATTTTGTTAATTATGATACAAATTATCAACCCTACAAACTTGTGGTATCTTATCTCTGACCATGTGCAAGCCTGCATTGTGTTTCCTGTTGTTACTCAAAATAGCACAGTTCTAGATTATGTTTTGTTTGTTTCTATTGTTGTCTGTTCATTCATTTTACTGCTACTACCTTGGCTATTTCAACTTCTGATATATATACATGTATACATGATATATACATATAGGTTTAATATATGTATATGTAATATATATGTATATATAATGGTTTTTCACAATCTCTCAGTCATACACTTTATCAAGCATTATGTAACTATTCTACCTACCCATGCTATAGTTATCCAGATAGGGTGGCTTAAAGCTGAAAAAACATGTTGAAAGAGCTAAGTAAAACATTTAGGACAGAAACAGTCCATCACATCCACATCTAGCTAAGAAATTATTGGTCAATTATTTTGTTGTTGGATTTTTTAGTAATTTTTATTACTAGAAATCATTATTTTTTTTCCAAAACTCTTCTGAAAGTACGCACTCAAGAGTCAGCACAATCATTGTAAAAACAGCAGCAACAGCAACAAAACACCAAGAGTTGAACTAAGATCATGGTATAATTAACAAAGTGCTTAAGTCAACAGAAATATTAAAATGAACTTAACCAACAATTTTACAAATAAAATTAGATATTAACAAGAAGTGATGGGTATACTAGTGGCAGGGGAATAACTATTTACAATTTTGCCATTCTTGGAAACAGAGGCAGGTCCCCAACCCCGGGGAAGATGACAGTCCTCTATGATACCATGGGTTGACTTGAAATCCCCCGAACCTCCATGATTATTCTTGAGATCATTCTATCACAAGGTCACTAGACTGAACATAATACTCAACAGCATTAAACTCCATCACAGAATTATTATGCAAGCACAGCAACAGAATTATGGACAAGAAGTTTTCCTTCCAAGATAAAAGAAATTTAAAGCAAATTTTTACTAAAGTGCTCCCATACTTCAGTACAGAATATAAAACATTGATTACAAACAGGACTCAAATGAATTTGAATGTGTAGCACATGTATTTCAATGAGAACTTCTGATGGAAAGGGTTTTTGAAATGGTAAAAACCACAACTATTCTCTCCCAGAATTTCACTTGCTGAGTGGGATCTGCAAACATAACAGTAATTGAAATTAATGATATCTCATGATCGTACAACCCTTTCTTCAAGAAGGAGAGGATGGCGATGATGGGGGGGGGGGGTGCATAGAAGACATTGGAAAGACACAATATCTGAAGTATAAGGAATTCATTTCCTGGTAGATAGCAAAATAATATCCCAAGTGCCAGAAAAGAGCTTTCCCTTACTAGAGTGAAATTAAGAAGGAAGAAAAGTTTTGCTTTTGGTCCCTTCTGCAAATTCATGTGGAAAATTTTTCAACAAAATCAAGCACACTTGCCTGCCCTGTCCTCCCAGGTGAATCACAGATTTACCCTGGGAACTTCCCCTAACACAATGCAGCACTGTGGTGGATGCAGCCAAAATACAAGCAACATCAGCCTTTATAGGGGGAGAACATGGCCACAGAACAATTGGGAACATTCAGAAAAAAAGAGAAAAAAAAGCTCCCTGATTCCAAGACTGTGGTGACAGGCATTGTCCAGAAGGCAGCGAAGGATTATCTAGGAAAGATAAGCTATCTCAAGACGGGCACCTTGTCTTTCTGACCAAGAACTCAGGCTTATCTTTCTCCAGCCCACTTTTCCCTGGCTGGTGAATTGTTGCTTGGAATTATAGATGTTGCATTTGTTTTTCCACATATCTTCTCTGGTTGCATATGGCAATTGTATCATGGTCCTTATATCCTGTTGTACAGTGGGCACCTATAGCCTACTAGTCATCAATAATGAAAACTGTGGATATGTTTATATGATCCATTCAGCTACCCAAAGCAAAGGGTTAAGGGGCTCATATCTTAAAGATAGTTGAATGTGATGACACATAAAAGCAATGTAATAAATGCTTATTGAGTTATTAGAACAGACTTGAACGTGTCACAATATAATAGCTAGCCTTCATATGGCACATTAAAGTTGGCAAAATGCTATACATGTATTATGCCATTTGATCCTCACAACAGCTCTGGGAAATAGGCACTCATTATCCTCATTTCCATTATTGTACTCACTTCTCACTAAGCTACATGCTAGACTTCTCCATCATGCCCTTCTGGCATTGGCTACTATTCCCCCTATTTTTACATCAATGTGTTTTCTTCTCATTGAGAGAAGCCTCATTTTGTTGTATTCCCAGGCCTTAGCACAGGGTTGGCACATAATAATAATTTAATAAATGTATATCATTTTTGTGACTTTGGGGAAATTACTTGTCCTCTCTTAGCCTCAATTTCCTTCTCTATCAAATAGCAACAATAATAGCAACTACCTCACAGGGTTCTTGTCAAAATCAAAGGTGATAAATAATTCTGTGCTCTGATGATCTTCTTGGCTTCCTTTAATCTCTCCTAAAACCTTCCTTGTACATGAAGTCTTTTCAAACATCCCTTAATTCTAGTGCCTTCTCAATGTTATTTATTTCCTTTTTTTTATCATGTAATTAGCTTGCTTTGTACATATTTCTTCTAATACTATCTCCTTTGTTAGATTCTAAGCCCATTGAGGGCAGAGACTGCCTTTTCCCTCTTTTTATATCTCAAATCCTAGCACAGAGGCCTGGCACATAGTAAATACTTAATAAATGTTTATTGATTGAAAAAGAATAAAGAATTTTGAACATCTAAAATGGAATGGTCACCAAAAAAATGAAACCTGATTTAAGATTTCCTTCCAAATTGACCAATCACCATTGAGATGTAAGATTTCTGTGAGCTGACATTGCTTTTAAGAGAAGTTTCTTACTTGATGATATTATAATAGGAATAGAAAAGAGGGAATATTCCTGGGGTTTGAGTTATGGTCCTAAATGTTACTGAACCTCTCTTGTTTGGATGTGCCAACCAAGGTGTCAGTGCTATTGGAATTCAAATACTTTTGGATGCCTTTTCTACTATCTCCGTTAAATTGTTCTATCCTTTTAGTTAGTGTGCCGAATAGTTCTTTGCCCTAACCAAGAAAATTCTGGTTTTCTGGAGCAATTATGAACTCCAACAGCACATTCTGAAGCTACTCTGTTGAGTTAGTGTCTGTTCAGGTGTTATTCCCATAAAGAGAAACACAGACTTGAAATCAGTGCACTCTAGATTGGTGGAATAAGATGGAAGAGAAGCAGAAATATATGCATATAAATACAGCAGTTCATTTTTATGTAATTTTTTAAGAATTGTAAAGCTTGGGCGCCGCGGATGCAGGACAGGAAGGCGCAGCGGCGGACTTAGGTCGGGAAGACGTGGTGCAGCCAGCAGACGCAGGCCTGGAAGGGGCCTGATCAACTTGGAGGGCAAGACTTCCCACTAACCACAAGGTCCACTACCAGGCCTATCACCAAAGGGCTGGGACTGGAAAGAGCAAGGTAAGAAGCAAATACAGGGGCCCCTGTACTGGCCAGCAAACACTCCTGGGGCTACCACTTCATAGCCCAGAAATCTTTTTTTAAAAAGCCCCTTTCAGGAACTCCAAAGGCGAGGATGACAGAGTGAACCCCACTTGCTCCAAACCCCCCCTCTGACCCTGAAAATATAGTAACTATTGCCCGGGGCAAAACCCTCTACAGTAAAGGCTTGGGATCCTAGAGGAAAGGCGTGGTTAGGACCCTGCCTCAAAATGGGTAGAAAGCAGACTACAAAGACAAAGACTCTGGAGTCATACTATCCTCTGAGGGAGGAACCAACCTCAGAGGGAGACAATGTGGACTCCACACCCACAGCTGAAACTTCAACAGGGAATGGATACCAAGCACAGAAGGCTCTCCTAGATGAGATCAAAAGGAACTTTGAAAGCAAAATGAGAGAGATAGAAGACAAAATGAATAATTCTCTCAAAACGAAAATAGCAGAATTTGAAAAACATTATAATGAGGAAAACATCTCTCTAAAAAGAAAAGTGTATGATATGGAAAAGGAGCTTCAAAAATTAACCAAGGAAAATGATTTGCTAAAAACCAGAATAAAACAAATTAAACAAATAGAAAGAAATAACTCTATGAGGAACCAAGAATTAGCCAAGCAAAACAACAAAAATGAAAAATTAGAAAAAGAGGTAAAATACCTCAAAGAAAAAATAACTGACCTGGAAAACAGATCCAGGAGAGATAATCTGAGAATCATAGGCCTACCAGAAAATTATGATGAAAAAATGAGCCTGGACAACATTCTCCAAGAGCTCGTTAAGGAAAACTGCCCTGAGATACTAGAACCTGAGGGGAAAATAGAAATCGACAGAATCCACTGGACACCTGCTGTAAGAGATCCCAAACTGAAAAATCCTTGAAATGTTGTGGCCAAACTCCAGAACTACCAGATAAAAGAGAAAATACTTCAAGCGGCCAGAAAGAAACAATTCAAATATCGAGGGTCCACAGTGAGGATTGCATAGGATTTGTCAGCCTCTACACTGAATGATCGGAGGCAGTGGAATACAATTTTCGGGAAGGCAAAAGAGCTCGGATTACAACCAAGGATCACATACCCAGCAAGACTGAGCATATTCTTCCAGGCAAAGAGATGGTCATTCAATGATATAACAGAGTTCCAGACCTTCTTGATAAAAAGCCAGAACTCAATGGAAAATTCAACCTCCAATTACGAGAAGCAACAGTGACTTAGAAATGTAAACAAGGAGAACACACACACACACCCTGCTATTTGATAAGAGCAAACTGGTAAGAGACAAGTACAGGGTATGAGTATAAAATACACAAAATGACGACTTAAAAAAAACCTTGTTAAGGGCTACAAAGGGACAGAGTGAAGTGGAAAAGGGTAAATTATGCCACTCATAGAGGCATAAAAATTGTATAGCAGAGGAAAAAAAGGGAGGGTGTGGGAAGCATATGGGCTTTTCCCTCATTGGTTCTGGTACAAGGAGGGATTAAAAACCAGTTAAGCATAGAACGCTATAGAGAAGGAAAGCAAAAAGAATCATTTTAGAGGGAAAGAGGGGAGGGAGTCAAAACTACTTGGTACTGGCTGAGGAATAGAGGAGTGGATCAATGGAATAGATTAGGCACACAAGATACAGAAGTCAACAACTACAGTAATGTATTGTTTGGTAAACCCCCAGACCCTGGTTTTTGGGATAAGAACTCACTATTTGACAAAAACTGCTGGGAAAACTGGAATATAGTATGGCAGAAACTGGACATAGACCATTATCTAACACCATATATCAAAATCAAGTCTAAATGGGTTCATGATCCAGGTATAATGGTTGATACTATAACAGTCTGCTGAAACAAGGAATAGTTTACCTATCAGACTTGTGGAGAGGGAATGACTTTATGACGAAACAGGAATTAGAGAACATTATAAAATGTAAAATGGATAATTTTGACTACATGAAATTGAAAAGTTTCTGTACAAATAAAGCCAATGTAACCAAGATTAAGAGGGAGGAGGGAAATTGGGAAAGAATCTTTACAACCTATGTCTCTGACAAAGGACTCATCTCTAAAATATACAGAGAATTGAGTCAAATTTATAAGAATACAAGTCATTCCCCAATTGATAAATGGTCAAAGGATATGAACAGGCAGTTTTCAGAGAAAGAAATTAAAGATATCATAAGCACATGAAGAAATGCTCTAATTCACTATTGATTAGAGAAATGCAAATCAAAACAACTCTGAGGTACCACATCTCACCAGTCAGATTGGCTAAGATGACAAAACAGGAAAATGACAAATGCTGGAGAGGATGTGGGCAAACTGGAACACTAATGCATTGTTGGTAGAGTTGTGAACTGATCCAGCCTTTCTGGAGAGCAATCTGGAATTATGCCCAAAGGGCTATAACCTCTTTCATACCCTTTGATCCAGCAATACCACTCCTAGGGTCATATCCCAAAGAGATCATAGAAATGGGAGAAAGACCCATATGTACAAAAATGTTTATAGCAGCTCTTTTTGTTGTGGCAAAGAATTGGAAATTAAGGGGGTGCCCATCAATTGGGGAATGGCTGAACAAGTTGTGGTATATGCATGTTATGGAATACTATTGCGCTATAAGAAACGGGGAGCAGGCAGTCTTCATATTTACCTGGAGAGGCTTAAAAGAACTGATGCTGAGTAAGAAGAGTAGAACCAGGAGGAATTTGTACACAATTACAGACACAACGTATGTGTGATGACCAACTTTAATAGACTGGACTCTTCTCAACAATGCAGGGATATAAATCAATCCCAAAAGACGTATGATGGAGAGAAAAACGTGCATCCAGAGAAAGAACTAGAAAGAACTAAATTTATATCCAGGTGGAAGCAAAATATCTGATCTTTTTCGTTCTCTTATTTGATTTTATGTCCTCTTTACCATTTTTCATTCCAGCTGGTACAATCCATCCTTATAACCTGACCATTGTATAATGTGAAAGTATTTACAGATCCTATACTTGATTATAAGCCGCCATGGGGGGGGGGGGGGAGAAGGGGGGGAAAAATGTGAAATTAAAGGAATTGTGGAATTGAATCTTGTAAACAAAAAAGGAAACAAACAAATTAATAAATTAAAGAATTAATTAAAAAAAGAATTGTAAAGCTCTTACCTCTTTTGACCATAATCATAATAGTATGTTAAGAGTTGTCATCACCATTTGTCAGATGATGAAACTGAGAATTGGAAAATTAGTTCACCTCCCTGAGATCACATAGCTATTGGTTATCAAGCTAGGTGGAGCAGAGGAAGCTACACAGGAATTGACGTCAAGAAGACATGAGTTTGCATCCTGCCACAGGCAAAACTTCCTAGACTTGTGACCCTGGGCAGGTCCCTTAAACTCTCTGCATCTGAGTTTTCTCATCTATAAAATGAAGGAATTGGACTCACTGGCATTTAAGTTCCCTTCCAGCTCTAAATCTATGGCCCCATGGATCTCCCCAAGGTCAGAGTGCTGATTGAAGACACGGGATGAGAATCTAGGTAGGTTTTCCATCTCCCTGGTCCTCTACTGTTTTTACCACAGGTTTTTGCCTCTCCTCTGAGTCCTGCAATTGACTACCAATAGAAAATCCCAGTTACAAAATCACTGATTCCAAAACTTAACCTGTATCTAAGCATACTACAACATTTCTGTACTTTCAATATCCTTGGAAATGATCATTCAGACTCTACAAGAAACCCTCCAGTGAGAAAGAACCTACAACTGAGGTGGGTCATTGAAATTAGGGACTCAAAATCATGTTGTTTTTGATTTTGAAAGTTGTTGTGGAAAAACAGAATGAGATAGGGACACACAGGGATGAGAAGTCATCTTATATCAAAATGTAGTATTTATTGACATTTAGGGTATGTAATATGAGTAAAAACTACACTGATACCTCCCAGTATTATTTTGGGATAAACACAAAGGAGGGCAGGAACAAAGAAGGAATTTCATTACTGGCCTACAGAAAACATCTGACTTACCCTTAATCCAGGCCTATCACTCTCAAAGATAGGAGATGTTTTACTTGAAAATCAAATAATAGCATGTACATGTTTAGAATTTTAAAACTATTTCTAATAGGCTGAATCCAAAGTTAACTGGTTCAATACTATTTATTTCCACACTTGAGTTTACTCCATCTATTTTCTATCAATCAGAGAGTCTGATCTTGGCCAAATCCATTTCACCCCCACAGAAAGCACCAGCTGTAACACAGAAGGAAAAGGAATTGATCCCAAGAGTAATTGAACCAAACAGATCCAAGGCACTATTTCCTTGTGGTAGAGGGAGTGTGGTATTTAAATTAGAGTATACCTAACATACTTTCCTTGACTATGTCTGGCTACTTCCTTTTCCAGAGCAGGCAGAATGTGGAATTATTCAGAGCATCAGAACAGTGCCTTGCCCTAAGCGCTGACATTTTTCTAATTTCATTACTCTGTCTGCCTGTGAGGATGGAACAGAAGGATCAGTAGGGGGAGGATGGAAGAGGGAAACATGGTATTCATGCTCCCTTGGCCTGAAACATTTCTAGTGTCTCTAATTTTAAGGCTACTACCCTTGGCAATGACCTTTGAATAAATAGAACTACAAGTTTTAGTGTGAAAACTCCAGATATGTTGTGTGGGGGAGGGGAGATGGGGGGATGGGGAATCATGAAACTGTTTGTGTCAGTGACAGACAGCAAGTGACAGAAGTTGTGAGTTTGAAAGGATATTTGGCTGTACCTTGGCTTATGGTGACACCGATTTCATGCTCTGGTAGACCTTAAAGGACAAAGTGGCATAATGAAATTTCATTTAGAATTTGCCTTATGGATGTAATTAGTTAGGATACTTTTACTTAAAATGACTACCTAAAAGGTGGTGTGACTTGCAGACTTTGAGTCGTCATGGGTTAGTAATGTAATAGATGTGCCATAGCAATGAAAAATGGTGCAAGTTGCCCAAATTTTCAAAAAAAGAAGAGAAGAGAGTCTGAAAACTGTAGACTAATGGCCTGGATTCCCATTCTTGGCCAAGTAGTAGAACTGACCATTAAAAATATGGGCAGTGAGCATCTAAAAAAGGAAATTGTCATTAAATATAGCCATCATGGCTTCACCAAGAATATGCTACACGAAACTCACTTCATTTCCTTTTTTTCCAAAAAGGTGATTAATCCAATATATCATAGGACTTACATATATACATATTTTCTCTCACACACATGCATACACACACACACATATATATATATACATATATATATATATGTAAATACATACACACACATAAAGGCAGAACCAGAGATTACCTAGATTTTAGCAAAGCATTTAATGAAGGGGGAAGCTAGGTGGCACAGTCAATAGAGCACTGGGCCTGGAGTCAGGAGGACCTGAGTTCAAATCTGACCTCAGACACTTAACACTTATGAGCTGTGTGACCTTGGGCAAGTAATTTAACCCTAATTGTCATGCCTTCTCCCCTCCAAAAAAGCAAAAACAAACAAACCATTTAATAAAGTGTCTATGAGTCTTTCTGTGGAAAAGATGAAGACATGTGAAGAAGAGTATAATGCAATTAGATGGTTCAGAGGATGACTGAATGAACAAGCATAAGTCCTACACATTAATGCTTTCATATCACCTTGAAAGCATATTTACAAGGGAATGACTCTAGGGATATGTGTTTGACTTTATGATATTTAACTTTTTTTTAATCATGAAGACAGATAGAATATCTAAGTAGAGGTGATACAAAGCTAAAAAGATCAGAAGTCTCAAAAAATTGCTGTTGACAGGCTACAGTATTGTGATGAAAATTAAGATGAAATTTGATAGGATTGAAAATTCAAAAAGTACAACTTCATGAGAACATAATTGTAACATAGTTGGATAGAAGCTTGTTTAAAAATCTAGGGTTTCAATTGGGCTGCAAGTTCAATGTGAGTCAGTAATAGGATGTTAATGGGAACTTGGGATCCATTAAAGACAAATCAATCTTCCAAGAATGAGGAAGAGGCAGACCTCTCCATCAGGGCTATATTCCATTCAGGGCACAACAATTGATAATATCACAATACTGATGATAAGTTAGAGGTCTCTTTGATGTACCATGGAGCATAGACTCAGAACCCAAATGGTTTCCATACTCAGTCCTTCTCTGCTGTTTAATGATGGAAGAAAATGGACTCAGGACATGAATAGATGAGTCATCATTTATATACCACATGAGTTATTCTAGGCAGTGGTACTTAAATAGTAGCAGCTGACACCATAAAGTATTTATAAAGAACCTTCCCAACAACAATGAAAGACAAAGACTATTAGATAATGCCACAAGCAGTTAAGTACAGCTATGATGGTTTTTCCCTGCCTTCTCAGAAAGGAGGGCTTTATTATTGCTCCTGAATCTTTTAAGACTTTGTTGTTTTTAGGTTGTTTTGCATCCTTTGGGCTAGCTACTACATACTAGAATTGTATTTGAAGTCATCATGCAAAGGACTAAGGTCATCTTTTCTGTGATGCCCTTCACCACCCACTTAAAAAATAGGTATAGAGCCCCAAGCAAGAAGGACCCACACCTATATGTTGTTATTTAAACTGTCAGTCTTCTCTGAACTCAAGACATGTACTTTGATCAACAAGGAGGCAAATTAGACTTAGGGCCTTGGATAATGCAATTGAAGGAACTGGTTTTCTACATTGATTTAGCTGGCTTCATTACCCTTCATTTAGTATTCCAAACAAAAGCCATCAATATTACCTCCAGATATATCCCACATGCTTAGAGAAGCAGTGTTGGGTTCTAGGAAGAGGGACTTCAAATGATCAATGGAATTGAGCTTATGGATGTGGGCAAGGGAAATAGGTGAGCATTAGTGCAGTGTGTGTGTGTTATGGCCCATTAGGGTCTATTTCATCTTCTTCTGCAAAGTGCCCAGGGAAACAGATGCTGGATTGCCAGGAGGTAACAGTATGTTGCTGTCAGATTTTCTATTCTGCTTCAGCCTTGGCTGCTTCCCCAATTGGAGTTGGTTTGTTGGTTTGAAGTATTTTTGTAAGATATTTAAATGTATTTTCTTCTTTCTCAGCAACACTGTTGAATTTTTTTACCTTACATACCTTTTCCAAAATAAAAACCAGATAAAAGCTACAAGATGTCCTGAGATGAAAAACCATGGCTCCAAGACACATAGCCAACACCTCAGTTTAGGCCCTTTTTAATCCTCATATAGATTCCTGCAATAGCCTTCTTCCAAATCCAGTCTGTACAACCTAAAGCTGCAAAAGTGGTTTTCTTTAAGTATATTTGACTCTATCACTCCCCTATTCAATGAACTCCAGGACTTACATGGGAGTTTGACCCTAGAAGAAAAAAAAGAAACTCATCTGTTTAGCTTTGAGAGACCATCACAATATGGCCCCAATCTCTCTCTCTCCAACCTCATCATGCCTGACTCCCCAGACATTCTTCTGTGACCTATTCAAATTGACTCTCTCTCTCTCTCTCTCTCTCTCTGATTCACACACAAATATTTTGGGGGTAATGTGTGGTTAACTCTGATACAATATGTGACCCTGACTTGTCCAAGGTGCTAGAGATAGAACCTGAACCCAAAACTTCATGATTTTGATAACTTACTCCATGTTCCCTTCCAGAGTAATAGCATCCTCATTTCATAGGGTAAGAAAGTAAGATTCATTATTTTGACAAAGCTCTTCCATCTAGAAACTACATCAGAGCTCAGACTTGAGTTTGGGTCTACTCATTCCCAGTTCAGCCATATTTTCACCATAGCATAAGGCATGGTCTTGTGGCTACATTTGGTAACTTGCAAAAATAACAAGGAGGAAGTTCCCTCTTTCAGGACTGAATAATTTAAGAAAAAAAATGTAGCAAATATTCTTTATTAATTAAATTTTTTAATAAACTATGATTTTTTTCTTTTCCATTTTCCCCAAGAGTATTAAAATATGTAAGTTGCATTTTTTCCCTCATGGAGGTTTGAGGTGCAGCCAACAATTCACACATTTATTATCATCTGCATCAGTTTCAACATTATGCAACAAGCTCTGCTAATTAAACTAACACAAGATTCTTAGCACATCTACACAAAACAGCAAAATTCAGGCTCAATGTGTGTTATAAGATATATTCTTTCCAATACACTAATAAAAAATACTATCCAAAGACAAAATTCTAGAATTTTAAAACAATTTATTTTTTTTTCAGTTTTTAACCTTCATTTCCACAAGGTTTTGAGTTACAAAATTTTCTTCATGTCTCTCCCCTACCCCTCACGCCAAAATAGTGAGGCTAATGAATACCCCTTTTCCCAATCTGTTCTGTCTTACATCCTTCCCCATCCACCCCATAACTTTCTAGTAGGTCAAGATGGACTTGTATACCCCAATGTCTGTACATCTTTTTCCCAGTTGCATGTAACATGCATTAACATTTTTTTTTGAAACTTTGAGTTCCAAAATCTTTCCCTTCTTCCCTCGTCCCCCACCCCCACTGGGAAGACAAGAAATTCAACATAGGTTGAACATGTGTACTTACACAAAACATTTCCACAGTAGTTGTATTGTGAAAGACTAACTACATTTCCCTCCATCCTATCCCACCCCCCACTTTTTCTATTTTCTACTTTAACCCTGCCCCTTTTCAAAAGTGTTTGCTTCTAACTACCCTCTCCCCCAATCTGCCCTCCCTTCTATCAGCCACCCCTCTTATCTCCTTCTCCCCTGCTTTCCTGTAAGGTAAGATACCCAATTGAATGTGTAAGTTGTTCCCTCCTTAAGCCAAATTCAATGAGAGTAAGGTTGATCCATTCCTTTTCACCTTCCTGCTCTTCCCCTCTATTGTAACAGTGTTTTCTTGCCTCTTTTAGATGAGATAACTTACCCCAATCTATCTCTCCCTTTTTCCTTCTCCCAATATATTCCTTTATCACCTGTTAATTTTATTTTTAATATATCATCCCTTCATATTCAATTGATCCTGTGCCCTCTATATATACATGTACACACATATGCACATACTCACATATATATTTTACACACATACACCCTCCTATACATACATATATATGTATACATATAATATGTGTACATATATGCACTTCAGCTATCCTCATATTGGAAAAAAGTCTCATGAGTTACAAAATTTTAGAATTTTTTATGCTATTCGCAAAAGCCTTGATATTTTGGTTGGCAGGTAACAGAAAGTCATAAAGATATAATGTTCACAGTAGCCTGGGTGGAAGTATATTGATTAGGAACAATTCAATATCCTTGTATTATTATCCCCCCTCCACTTTACGGTATTTGATTTAGGATGATAAAGAAAATGACAGTGAGTTTCCAAAGTTTGAGATGTTAGTTTGATTTCATATATAAGAAAACTGTAGGGAAAAATTATTTCCATAGCACTGTACTTTAATTTTATAGGATATTTGATTTAATATTTATAAAATAGGGTCATTAAAATGTTTTCTTTTCACTATCCAGTATAGCTCCTATTGGCAGGGGAGGGAGTAATGGGAAATGTAGTTTTCTCCAATTGGAAAGAGTAGCAAAATCATTATGATTTGCATGGGATTTGTTGGATTGGGGAAGACCAAGCACTTTTGAGTTTCTCAAAGAGAAGGGAGTAGGACTTTCATTAATGGTAAGTAAATTGAAAATGGAGAGTTTTGCTACCTTGAAAATAATATAATAATTAACCATTCAAACTGATCTGGGTTATAATGAAATTTGTTATTGTGACAATCAAATTTTAGCTATTAGGAATGGAGAGGGGGGAAGACGGAACCAAAAGGGAACCACTGGGGACAATTGCTGTAGGCTTACTCACAATCCTATAGTGAGTTCTCTCTCTAACAAGGTAGGGAGGCATCATAACTCTAAAATAGACAGATTATGTCTTCTTCATGAGGAACTTTAGCTCCCTGGACATGAGACCATAGGCTGAGAGAATGCTAACTTTGGGACTGAAAAGTTACTCAGACTCATCAAGTCCAATACCTACATCTTCTAGCAACTCTGCCAACAAGAAAAGCTTTCCCTAATTTCTTAAATTGCCTACTTGATAAGTCACCTACCTTGACAAATACATTCAGATACAAGGATTCAGGCCCTGTCTCTGACATACAAGCTATATGACCCCAGGCATACTTTGAACTTACCAGTTTTTTAAGGAACTCTATTCATATAAGGTGCAGAGAAATTGCTGACATAATTTAGAAGAAAGTTTTCACCCCTGAGAGGTCCAATACCAATATAATTACAGCTCCAAGTCTTATTCCTATGCTTCACAATGGAGGAAAAAAGCAACAGACTTCAGACAAAACATCTAATGTGAAATTAATTACCCTCAATAAGTAAGAAATTATTATGAGAGGGGAACTGTTTTGTGAAATTATCATTTTAACTGATATATTTTTTTTCAAGGAGAGCAAAGATTGGAACGATGCCACATACAGCCTGAATTTGAGAACAGATTTCAGAGAATTCAGAGGAATATATAGGATCCCAAGAAATAAAATTTTACATAAGAAAAACTAAGGTTAGGAAGATATCACAACTCTGATGGAACAAAGAGAAAAAAAAATCAGTGGGGAGGAAAAGGGTAAATCAGATCCAAGGTTTTATGTGGATCTTTGTGAAAGCACAGGGCATTCATCAAACAAATAAACAAAAAAAAAACATATTTGAACTCCATATGGAGGAGTAGTCCACAAAGTTCTGCAATTATAACAACAGCATCAAAAAACATATTAAAAATAACAACAGCAACACAAAACATGTATTCCAATCACTCCTTTGATACTAGTGGTGGGGTCAAATCATTTAACTGCTCTAAGGCTTAGTTTTCTCCAATGTTGATTATCTTGGAATAATTATACTTAAAGTATCTTTCTGTGACTCTTTTAAGCTCAAATGAGATAATGGATATTAAGTACTTTATTTATACACTTTAAATATTATGTAACTACTAGTTATTCATTGAATAAACTGGAAGTAAGGACAGGTTGGTACAATAATAATGGATGAATACAAAATTAAGGAGCCTTATGTGTGTAGCATCAGGACTATTAAAGATCAGAATGAGACAAAGCAGTCAAGGAAAGCTAAGAACAACCGCAATTTTTAAAATATTGTTTAAATCCTTTCTTCTTTCTTGTGATGCTGCCACCATCCTGGTACAGGTTCTCTTCTCAGACTATTCTGAACATCTTCTGGTTGGTCTATCTGCCTTAAATTTCTCCCCATTCCAATCAATCCTCCACTTATCTATGAAACTGACTTTTCTCAAGTGCAGGTTCAACATGATTTCAAGACTTCACATAATTTTATTAGTAACATGATTTTTACTATTGATGTTGTAACCAACAACATTCAAAACTAGGTACATTGGAGAAAAAATGAAAAGTGTGATGCATTTGAAGAGTGGTTAGCATTCTAATAGGTGTATTACTAGTCTCCTTCACCTTATCATTGAAAAGTGTTCCCTCCGTATTTGTTATATGTTTTATTTGTTTGCCTTTAAAACTCAAAGGTTTAAAACTCAAGTTTTGTGTTGCAATTATGTCCTCAAAGCATAATGCAAATCCTTTGGACTGGAATTCCAAGCATGCAAATACAGTGATGTCACTTAGTGAGAAAACAAAAGTGTTAGATAAATGCCATGCTGGAATGTCTGTAGCCACCATCAGCTGTGAGCTTGGTGTTAATCAACAATTTATTATGCTATGTTCTCACTGCTAACTGACACAGTGGATAGTAAGATTCATTTTGTTTTTTGTTTCTAAGTTTTAGTTTTGAGAATTATGTTCATTATGTAGAATTTATGGTACTGGAGATTTCCTGTTATGAAAAGTGAATATTGTCTAAAATCAATGTTTTTTTTTAATTGAGTTAATAGTACAAAATGTCATATAATTCCAGGGAATTACTAGTGAGCAAAATGTTTTGCATGTTACCAATTTTATTTTGTATACTGAATTTTATGGGTTATTTCATGGTTACTGTGTTAGGAACAGTGCTTATCAGAAGTGATGTTTTATTATAATGAATTGCATGCAGAAAAGTGAATTTTAAGCAATTTCTAGTGAAAGATTATAGTTTTTAGTAGTCACGGGAGCTTAACCGCCTATTTTACATTGCTTTAATATATGGATATTCAAATTTTTTGTACAGTTTTTTAAGAATACTCCTTGCAAAAGTTGAGGATTGCCTGTATCCATGCCTCTAGATCAACATATAGCCAGCACATTTGTTCAGAATTGTTTGCATCTTGTCTCCCCTATTAAACTTTAAACTCCTTGAGAGCAAGATCTTTTACTTTGATTTATATCCTTATCACTTAGCAAAATGCCTAGAACATAGTAGGGACTTAATAAAGTTTGTTGACTTACTGATAAACTGGATAAAATTAAGAGAAGGGTGATGAGAATGGTGATGGTTTGGAGACCATGCATTATGAAAATAGATTTTAAAAAGTCCTGGAGAAAAGACTAGGGTGAAAAGAAAGGATAGTTGTCTTCAAACACTTGAAGTGCTTTCATAAGATATCAAGGACTACAATTCCTCTGTTTGGCTTCAGGGTCAGAACTAGAAACAATGGGTGGAAGCTCCCAAGAGGCTAATTTAGGTTTAATTGAAGAGAGATCTTACTAACAATCAAAACATAGTCTAGACTAATTTGAGAAGTAATATATTACACCTCACTAATGCTGTCTTTAAACCAAAGTTCCTTGGCAAGAATGTTGGAGAGAAGATTCCCATTCAGGTATTGATCAGATTAAATGATCCTTGAAGATCAACCTGAGGTTCTGGTAAGTCACTTGACAATATGTGGTATCTCTGAAAAAAGCTCTGATAGCATTATACTATACATAGTCCATTCATAGGTCCTGGTTTTGAGCCTGTTTAACATCACATTACCATCCTTTAGCCAGGCACCAGTGCAGAGGGGCTAAGAATACCTCTCTTAAAATCTCATGCTTTTTTGCAGACAATGGTTCTCCAAATGTGATTTCACCAATATGGAAAACAGGGGAATTGTTTCTTCTTTTGCTATTCAATAAATTTCTACTGGAGTAGTCTAAGATGGCATTCATTTCCTGTTGCAGAAAAGCCATGTTGTTTTTTACAATAATTTATAATCAACTAAAATATCTATGTCTTTTATTTTTAACATGCACAACTTTAATTAAGTTCTCTCTCATTTTGTTCTTGGGTAATACTTTTTTTTAACATCAAAGAAATATTCTTTCTTTAACTATATATTTATGTATTCTCCACCTGGTTATTTTAAATTAATAATGAAGAATATAAAAAGAAAAATTGTCTATGAATACGCATCATTATCATGATCATAATAGGTAATTAAGGTTTGCAAAGCACTTTACAAAAATTATTTCATTCTTATAACAACCTTGGAAGGTAAGTGTTCTTATTATCTGCATTTTACTAATCATTAAACAAAGTTTTTAGCTACTGTTCTTACAATAGTATTTTAGGAAAAAGCATTTGCTTTGACTTGATTACATCTTATTTCTGACCATTAGAAAAAATTCACAGGTTTGAATTTGTGGGGCATAATTTTGGAAAGTCTGAACCTCTATCCTGGGTCTAGCTGCCACCCACCTATAGATGAAACAGTAATGTGTATTCAAGTTGTGGAAATAGTTCCTATAATTGCATCTATCCCAAAATCTTAGAGCTGCCTAGAGTGATATGGGGTAAAAAATGGTTTTCTTCTATCTATTGTCCTTTAAGTAAAGGCCAGATGACCCTTTATTAGCTATATTATAGAGGGGATTCTTGCTGGGTAAAAAACAGGACTGTATCAAGGGCTGTCAACTTTGGCCTGTGGCCTCTTTTTTTACTTAACTATGGTGCTAACATTTTTAAATAGTTTCACTGAAACACAGTGATATTCGTTTTTAATATATTGTCTGTATGGCTGCTTTTGTGCTACAACAGAGTTGAGTAGGTACAATAGAGTGCTTCATGCTGTTACTTGGAACACAGTGAAATGCATTGATACAGGTATAACTCAATAATCTTTCCAGTTTCATGTGTATGACAAAATATAAGCATTTCATTTCACTTCATTTTTAATTAACAATACTTACCCATTCTCCAAAAGCAAGAAGAAAAAGAGAGAAAAGAGTTTCATCACATTTTATTTTTAGCTTGGGGCCAAGTGTGATTATATTTTTTTTTAACAAAAAATTACCCTTCATCACTATTATTGAATACTGAATGACTTTGGAAATTAGCTTTTGCTACAGATTTCATAAAATTTCTTAAGTAATTCAATCTAAAATACAGGAGAAAACAACACATATGCAAAACATACTGTGGCAAAATCAATTTCTTGGTAACTTAATATCATTTGTATCACAAGAAATGTCACATTTCTTTGTAGACTTTCAATGATGTCAAAAGTGAAAACAAGAAGTGAGAACTTCGTTCTCACACACATTTACAATAGATAGATTTTCTGAACTCGAACTACAGTTCCAACAGCATTTTTCGGAAGTTGAAGCAAGTGTGAAGGAACTTTCTATATTTCAAAATTAATTTAACTTCACAATTGAGGAATTTATATCTAATCTGTAATTGCAAATGACTGATCATCAATGTAATGGGATTGGGGGGAAGATGAATATATGACATGCTAAAAGGTAGAATTCTTTAAATGCCATCCAAGTGATTTCTAGGCTTAATTTATGTAATAAACACATGGACTTATATTGAGAGTTGTCAGAACCTATATATGTAAAAAGACATTTTCAAAGATAAAGTACATGTAACTCATTAAAGATCAACATTAGTAGGTTAACATTTGTAGTCAATTTTGATGATAAGGGACATTAACTTTGACTTTCCAATTAAATTAAATGTTGTTTCCCCTTCTCTCCCCAAAATTCATTTTTCTCATGAATCAAGCCACACTACAAAGAAAAATTGTGCTCAAGTATTATTATTAAAACTTTGCCATTAAAACATTTTTGTGGAATTTTTTTCCTTTTTGTTATATACATACCTTCATGTTTTTTTCTTATTTTTGCCTCTTGTTCTAAAAAGATTAAAATATTTACTATATCGGTATTTAATGAAAAAGTTTATAAAGCCCAGCTCTAAATTATCTTTGGTGTCTCTTTCATTTCTTAGCTTTTAGAAAGTTTTCCATGGAAGACATTTAGTGAAGGTCCTATATGTGAAACCTTATAAAAATCAGAGAAAAGAGCTAAGGATATTTAGCCTGGAAAAAAAAAGAAGATCTAAATTTCTTCAGGTAACTGAAGAAATGTCACATGGCAAAAACAAGTTAATTTGCTCTGCTTAGCCCCACAAGACAAAACAGGGAACAATGGGTGGAAGCTACAATAATAAAAATGGAGAGAGGAGGGAAAGAGAGAGAGAGAGAGAGAGAGAGAGAGAGAGAGAGAGAGAGAGAGAGAGAGAG